>NC_061513.1:280289344-280307934 GCF_022539505.1 Lolium rigidum
AACAAATCCCGGTCGTCGTGGGCGGCGGATCTGCTTGCGGCGGACTTTCCTGCGGTGGGTACAATGCGTGCGGACGAAACAAGTGCTGGAGCCGTGGTTGACGTGCAGCGCCGCAGTTCGTCCGACGCCGCCGGGGGACAGAGCCGGCGGCGCGCCGCCGGCGATGGCTGCTCCGTCCGACGGTGGGGAACGAGCTGCCAGCGGTTCTCCGGTCTAGCTTAAGAATAATTAATTAGCGAACTTGTTGCTTCTCTCTATGATATTCTCTAAAGACATATATCAGAGCGGCAAGATATGATTTTTTTCTCTCTAAATAAATAGACGACTGATGTCTACGGGAGCTTCTATTCTTGTAGACAGTGTTGGGCCTCCAAGAGCAGAGGTTTGTAGAACAGCAGCAAGTTTCCCTTAAGTGGATACCCAAGGTTTATCGAACTCAGGGAGGAAGAGGTCAAAGATATCCCTCTCATGCAACCCCGCAACCACAAAGCAAGAAGTCTCTTGTGTCCCCAACACACCTAATAGGTGCACTAGTTCGGCGAAGAGATAGTGAAATACAGGTGGTATGAATAAGTAGTAGCAACGGCGAGAAAAGTGCTCTGCTCGGGACGAGTAAACAAGCGAGTAGTAACGCAGCAGTAGTAACGCAGACAGTAGTAAACAAGCGATAGTAACTCAGCAGTATTTAGGAACAAGGCCTAGGGATTACACTTTCACTAGTGGACACTCTCAACATTGATCACATAACAGAATAGATAAATGCATACTCTACACTTTTGTTGGATGATGAACACATTGCGTAGGATTACACGAACCCTCAATGCCGGAGTTAACAAGCTCCACAATAATGCTCATGTTTAAGTAACCTTTAGTGTAAGATAGATCAACGAGACTAAACCAAGTACTAGCATAGCATGCACACCTGTCACCTTCATGCATATGTAGGAGGAATAGATCACATCAATATATCATAGCAATAGTTAACTTCATAATCTACAAGAGATCATAATCATAGCATAAACCAAGTACTAACACGGTGCACACATCTGTCACCTTTGCACACGTGCAGGAGGAATAAAACTACTTTAATAACACATCACTAGAGTAGCACATAGATAAATTGTGATACAAACACATTGCAATCATAAAGAGATATAAATAAGCACCTCACTATGCCATTCAACGGTGAATAAGTATTCTCGTGAAATCTAGCCTAAGAGACCCACACGGTGCACACACCTGTCACCTTTACACACGTGGGACTAGGAGTCTCCGGAGATCACATAAGTAAAACTCACTTGACTAGCATAATGACATCTAGATTACAAGCATCATCATATGAATCTCAATCATGTAAGGCAGCTCATGAGATTATTGCATTGAAGCACATAGGAGAGAGATGAACCACATAGCTACCGGTACAGCCCCGAGCCTCGATGGAGAACTACTCCCTCCTCATGGGAGCAGCGACGGTGATGAAGATGGCGGTGGAGATGGCAGCGGTGTCGATGGAGAAGCCTTCCGGGGCACTTCCCCGCTCCGGCAGGGTGCCGGAACAGAGACTCCGTCCCCAGATCTTGGCTTCGCGATGGCGGCGGCTCTGGAAGGTTTCTGTGGTTTTCGTCGAACGCGTCGATGTTTTCGATCCAGGGGCTTTTTATAGGCGAAGAGGCGGCGCCAGGGGGTCGAAGGGCTGGCCAAACCCTAGGGGGGCGCGGGCGCCCCCTAGGCCGCGCCGGGGTATGGTGTGGTGGGCCTGTGCCCCCCTCTGGTCCCTCTCGTGTGTTCTGGTTGCTTCCGGGGATTCTAAGATCTTTGGCGTTGATTTCGTCCGATTCCGAGAATATTTCGTTACTAGGATTTCTGAAACCAAAAACAGCAGAAAACAGGAACTGGCACTTCGGCATCTTGTTAATAGGTTAGTTCCGGAAAATGCACGAATATGACATAAAGTGTGCATAAAACATGTAGATAACATCAATAATGTGGCATGGAACACAAGAAATTATCGATACGTTGGAGACGTATCGGCATCCCCAAGCTTAGTTTCGCTCGTCCCGAGCGGTAAAACGATAACAAAGATAATTTCTGGAGTGACATGCCATCATAAACTTGATCATACTATTTGTAAAGCATATGTAGTGAATGCAGCGATCAAAACAATGTATATGACATGGGTAAACAACTGAATCATAAAGCAAAGACTTTTCATGAATAGCACTTCAAGACAAGCATCAATAAGTCTTGCATAAGAGTTAACTCATAAAGCAATAATTCAAAGTAAAGGTATTGAAGCAACACAAAGGAAGATGAAGTTTCAGCGGTTGCTTTCAACTTATAACATGTATATCTCATGGATAATTGTCAATGCAAAGCAATATAACAAGTGCAATATGCAAGTATGTAAGAACCAATGCACGATTCACACAAATGTTTGCTTCTTGAGGTGGAGAGAGATAGGTGAACTGACTCAACAATAAAAGTAAAAGAAAGGTCCTCCATAGAGGAAAAGCATCGATTGCTATATTTGTGCTAGAGCTTTTATTTTGAAAACATAAAGAGAGCATAAAAGTAAAGTTTTGAGAGGTGTATGTTGTTGTCAACGAATGGTAGCGGGTACTCTAACCCCTTGCCGGACAAACCTTCAAAGAGCGGCTCCCATTTTATTTTATTTTTGGATGGCACTCCTTCCAACCTTTCTTTCACAAACCATGGCTAACCGAATCCTCGGGTGCCTGCCAACAATCTCATACCATGAAGGAGTGCCCTTTTATTTTAGTTTTATTATGATGACACTCCTCCCAACCTTTGCTTACACAAGCCATGGCTAACCGAATCCTTCAAGTGCCGTCCAACAATCACATACCATGGAGGAGTGTCTATTTTTGGTTAATTAATTTGGGACTGGGAATCCCATTGCCAGCTCTTTTTGCAAAATTATTGGATAAGCGGATGAAGCCACTAGTCCATTGGTGAAAGTTGCCCAACAAGATTGAAAGATAAACACCACATACTTCCTCATGAGCTATAAAACATTGACACAAATCAGAGGTGATAAATTTTGAATTGTTTAAAGGTAGCACTCAAGCAATTTACTTTGGAATGGCGGGAAATACCATGTAGTAGGTAGGTATGGTGGACACAAATGGCATGGTGTTGTTTGGCTCAAGGTTTTGGATGCATGAGAAGTATTCCCTCTCGATACAAGGTTTAGGCTAGCAAGGTTGTTTGAAGCAAGCACAAGTATGAACTAGTACAGCAAAACTCACATAAAGGACATATTACAAGCATTATAAGACTATACATCGTCTTCCTTGTCGTTCAAACACCTTACTAGAAATTATCTAGACCTTAGAGAGACCAATTATGCAAACCAAATTTTAGCATGCTCTATGTATTCTTCACTAATGGGTGCAAAGTATATGATGCAAGAGCTTAAACATGAGCACAACAATTGCCAAGTATCACATTACCCAAGACATTATAGCAATTACTACATGTATCATTTTCCAATTCCAACCATATAACAATTTAACGAAGAGGAAACTTCGCCATGAATATTATGAGCTAAGAACACATGTGTTCATATGAACCAGCGGAGCGTGTCTCTCTCCCACACAAGCATGATGTAATCCAATTTATTCAAACAAAAACAAAAACAAAAGCACACGGACGCTCCAAGTAAAGCACATAAGATGTGACCGAATAAAAATATAGTTTCGGGAGAAGGAACCCGATAATTTATCGATGAAGAAGGGGATGCCTTGGGCATCCCCAAGCTTAGACGCTTGAGTCTTCTTGATATATGCAGGGATGAACCACCGGGCATCCCCAAGCTTAGACTTTTCACTCTTCTTGATCGTAGTATATCATCCTCCTCTCTTGACCCTTGAAAACTTCCTCCACACCAAACTCGAAACAACTCGTTAGAGGGTTAGTGGACAATAAAAATTAACATGTTCAGAGGTGACACAATCATTCTTAACACTTCTGGACATTGCATAAAGCTACTGGACATTAATGGATCAAAGAAATTCATCCAACATAGCAAAAGAGGCAATGCGAAATAAAAGGCAGAATCTGTCAAAACAGAACAGTCCGTAAAGATGGATTTTATTAGGCCACCAGACTTGCTCAAATGAAAATGCTCAAATTGAATGAAAGTTGCGTACATATCTGAGGATCACTCACGTAAATTGGCATAATTTTCTGAGTTACCTACAGAGAATTAGACCCAGATTCGTGACAGCAAAGAAATCTGTTTCTGCGCAGTAATCCAAATCTAGTACTTACTTTACTATCAAAGACTTTACTTGGCACAACAAAACACAAAACTAAGATAAGGAGAGTTTGCTACAGTAGTAAACAACTTCCAAGACACAAATATAAAACAAAGTACTGTAGCAAAATAACACATGGGTTATCTCCCAAGAAGTTCTTTCTTTTTAGCCATTAAGATGGGCTCAGCAGTTTTAATGATGCACTCGCAAGAAATAGTATTTGAAGCAAAAGAGAGCATCAAGAGGCAAATTCAAAACACATTTAAGTCTAACATGCTTCCTATGCATAGGAATCTTGTAAATAAACAAGTTCATGAAGAGCAAAGTAACAAGCATAGGAAGATAAAACAAGTGTAGCTTCAAAAATTTCAGCACATAGAGAGGTGTTTTAGTAACATGAAAATTTTTACAACCATATTTTCCTCTCTCATAATAACTTTTAGTAGCATCATGAGCAAACTCAACAATATAACTATCACATAAAGCATTCTTATCATGAGTCTCATGCATAAAATTATTACTCTCCACATAAGCATAATCAATTTTATTAGTTGTAGTGGGAGCAAATTCAACAAAGTAGCTATCATTATTATTCTCATCAAGTGTAGGAGGCATAGTATAATCACAACAAAATTCACTCTCCATAGTAGGTGGCACAAAAAGACCACTATCATTATAATCATCAATAGGAGGCAAAGTATCATCAAAGAAAATTTTCTCCTCAATGCTTGGGGGACTAAAAAGATCATGAAAACCAGCTTCCCCAAGCTTAGAACTTTCTATATCATTATCAACAATGGTGTTCAAAGCGTTCATACTAATATTACTACCAGCATGCAAACAAGATTTCATAGGTTTTTTAATTTTCGCATCAAACAATCCATGTTTTAAATCAGGAAATAGAATAAGAAGCTCACTCTTGTACATTATGCCAAACTAGTGTAAACAAGAAACAACAAGATGCAATTGCAGGATCTAAAGGAAATAGCTTCGAGCACACACACGACGGCGCCAGAAAAATACTTTACCCGAGACCGTAGTATGAGAGCCTTTTACCTTTCCTCCCCGGCAACGGCGCCAGAAAAGTGCTTGATGTCTACGGGAGCTTCTATTCTTGTAGACAGTGTTGGGCCTCCAAGAGCAGAGGTTTGTAGAACAGCAGCAAGTTTCCCTTAAGTGGATACCCAAGGTTTATCGAACTCAGGGAGGAAGAGGTCAAAGATATCCCTCTCATGCAACCCTGCAACCACAAAGCAAGAAGTCTCTTGTGTCCCCAACACACCTAATAGGTGCACTAGTTCGGTGAAGAGATAGTGAAATACATGTGGTATGAATAAGTAGTAGCAACGGCGAGAAAAGTGCTCTGCCCGGGACAGTAAACAAGCAGTAGTAACGCAGCGGTAGTAACGCAGCGGTAGTAAACAAGCAGTAGTAACTCAGCAGTATTTAGGAACAAGGCCTAGGGATTACACTTTCACTAGTGGACACTCTCAACATTGATCACATAACAGAATAGATAAATGCATACTCTACACTTTTGTTGGATGATGAACACATTGCGTAGGATTACACGAACCCTCAATGCCGGAGTTAACAAGCTCCACAATAATGCTCATGTTTAAGTAACCTTTAGTGTAAGATAGATCAACGAGACTAAACCAAGTACTAGCATAGCATGCACACTCGTCACCTTCATGCATATGTAGGAGGAATAGATCACATCAATATATCATAGCAATAGTTAACTTCATAATCTACAAGAGATCATAATCATAGCATAAACCAAGTACTAACACGGTGCACACACTCGTCACCTTTGCACACGTGCGGGAGGAATAAAACTACTTTAATAACACATCACTAGAGTAGCACATAGATAAATTGTGATACAAACACATTGCAATCATAAAGAGATATAAATAAGCACCTCACTATGCCATTCAACGAGTGAATAAGTATTCTGTGAAATCTAGCCTAAGAGACCCACACGGTGCACACACTCGTCACCTTTACACACGTGGGACTAGGAGTCTCCGGAGATCACATAAGTAAAACTCACTTGACTAGCATAATGACATCTAGATTACAAGCATCATCATATGAATCTCAATCATGTAAGGCAGCTCATGAGATTATTGCATTGAAGCACATAGGAGAGAGATGAACCACATAGCTACCGGTACAGCCCCGAGCCTCGATGGAGAACTACTCCCTCCTCATGGGAGCAGCAGCGGTGATGAAGATGGCGGTGGAGATGGCAGCGGTGTCGATGGAGAAGCCTTCCGGGGGCACTTCCCCGCTCCGGCAGGGTGCCGGAACAGAGACTCCTGTCCCCCAGATCTTGGCTTCGCGATGGCGGCGGCTCTGGAAGGTTTCTGTGGTTTTCGTCGAACACGTCGATGTTTTTGATCCAGGGGCTTTTTATAGGCGAAGAGGCGGCGCCAGGGGGTCGAAGGGCTGGCCAAACCCTAGGGGGGCGCCCCCCCCCTAGGTCGCGCCAGGGTATGGTGTGGTGGGCCTGTGCCCCCCCTCTGGTCCCTCTCGTGTGTTCTGGATGCTTCCGGGGATTCTAAGATCTTTGGCGTTGATTTCGTCCGATTCCGAGAATATTTCGTTACTAGGATTTCGAAACCAAAAACAGCGAGAAAACGAGAACCGACACTTCGGCATCTTGTTAATAGGTTAGTTCCAGAAAATGCACGAATATGACATAAAGTGTGCATAAAACATGTAGATAACATCAATAATGTGGCATGGAACACAAGAAATTATCGATACGTTGGAGACGTATCAACGACCCCACTGGTCATTGGCTGCGGCAGCCCCACAGAGCGGCAATATATGAGTTTCTCTAAATAAATAGACGACCCCACTGGTCATTGGCTGCGGCAGCCCACGGAGCGGCAATATATGTCTTTTCCTGAAAAATAGACGACCCCACTCGGTCATTGGCTGCGGAGGCCCCACGGAGCGGCAATATATGAGTTTCTCTAAATAAATAGACGACCCCACTGGTCATTGGCTGCGGCAGCCCACAGAGCGGCAATATATGTCTTTTCTCGAAAAATAGACGACCCCACCTGGTCATTGGCTGCGGAGGCCCCACGGAGCGGCAATATATGAGTTTCCCTAAATAAATAGACGACCCCACCGGTCATTGGCTGCGGCAGCCCACGGAGCGGCAATATATGTCTTTTACTCGAAAAATATACGACCCCACTTGGTCATTGGCTGCGGCAGCCCTATAGAGCGGCCCCATTTGTCATTGGCAGCACCGCGTATAAAATCATGAAATAAAACGGCCCACACGTCGGCGATAGATGGATGGCTGCTCCGACGTGTCTCCCGACCCTACCCGTCGGCACGAGACGGTCGGGGAGGAGCTGCCCTGTGCGGCCCCACCCGGTCGGACTAACGGTCAAGGCCTCGACCCGACGGCTACCGGCCGTTCCAGACACTTGTGCGTGTTTCAAACTAGAGGAGGGGAAAACTGAGGAAAAACTAAGGGACTGGGGAAAACTGAGTACAACTAACGAACCAGGGGCACGAAACTAGATATCCCTTTGTTCATCCCCACCATATCTCGCATGGAGCCGACTGGACACTTCATTACTACATTCTTACCTATTTGTTGGCCTGAGCAAAGAAGTGTTCTACCAAATCATGATAATGAAGTGTTCTATCGACTGAGCAAAGAGCTTTCGTTCATCCCCACCAATCCTACCCGATAGAGGGGATTCGGTACTCAGCTTTAAGTACTTATCCTCTACCAAATCACTGCATTCTTACCTATTTGTTTGCTGAAGATTCCTGTGAATCTACTTATTGGAGTTGTTTTTCTCATATCCTAGGAACTCTAACTTGGCATCATTTCTTTCGTCCGTAATGTCAAGTCTTTTCCGTTTTCCCCAGGGGTGGTGAAAGCAACTAACTTGTCACTGAATGGCTTAAGCTGGCCACTATCTCTTCGACCGGCTACGTTACCGGCGACCCCAACGCGTAGCTGGCAAGTATGTTGCGGCTAGTATTTGGGGTCGCCGGTTAGATGCCCTGAGGTTGGATTTTTGTAGCCCTAGTTACATATAGCTCTTTTTCCAAAAAAAAATTAAAATAACATTTTAAAGTTCTCAAAATTGCAACAAAAAATATCTTAGATGTTGATAGCAATGTGTGCTATACTGCTATTAACATGAAAAAAATATGAATACCTCAGTAAATAATTTTATGGAACTTGGTCCACAAATCCACCTATGTGGACCAACTCCATGGATTCCCGTGTAGCATGCGTGATAGTTTAGATCTAAAAATAGACAACTAAATCATGTACTCTCTCATGTCCACCTGTCAATTGCTGGAGTTTGTCAATGGGGAAATTTGTGGACCGGGTCCCATAAAACTATTTTCCGTATTCTTGTTGTGCAAAATTGAAAATATCTGATTGATTTGGGGTTTTGAAATTTCCTTTTCACACTTTTAGATATCACATTTTCGCACAAAAAATAAGGTATCTAGAGTTGATTTTTTGCCTGTCGATAGAACACTTCATTATCATTATCTATCTATTATATACTAAAAGCACAATACGTAGGTCTAAAATAGAGACACTACGTTAATCCACATCATCATAATTCTTTTTAACCGGTAGATCTAAAATTTACGGTTAAGATTTGGCAAAAAATTATGTAACTATTTTGTTGGCCCGAACTGTGTACGTGTCAAGAGAAGAAAAAAAATTCGTCCGCACATGGAGAGTCCATACATGTGCGTGCATGATCTGGCTAGAGATTCTTCCTATAAATGTTGAAAGACTACCCAGCCATCCAGGGGGTCTGAGAGGGGCAAATCGATCTGATCCGTCCGTTTCGCTAGCTACAGTAAATTCCAATCCCGCTTTTCACCACAGCCGTCGGATGTTGTAATTTTTTAATCACTTTTTGCTTGTCCCGTCGAGTCCATTACAAACGGGACCTTATATGTGCGGGGGGCCGCCGGTCATAGGCAGCCACACAGGCTCGTTCATGTCACCCTTCTCGTTTGGGGCAGTGAAAACCTAGACCCGTCATAGGAAACTAGCTCCATTTATTCTACGAAAAAATATAACTTCTGTAGATATGCCTTCGGTTTGTAATTTTTATTTCTTCTTTGCTAATATCTTTTGGTTCTACGGCATTTGCCTTGCTGCGTAGGATGTTTTGAGCTGAGAACTGTCATCATCAATAGTGCGTTGATGGATCTTGAGACATGAGCCAATGCTGCTGGTACTGACAAGGGCATGCAGGTTGCATTCTCTACTGCTATTAGTAGATTAACATTATATTGTACCATTTAGTTGTTAATCACACACATTGTTTGTGATTGTTGTCTAAAAATAGTTTCGGGGAATATTGAATTAGCTACTTTTTATATCCATCTACTTTTTATATCCATGTGCGGTGGCAGTATTTAGCGTGGCTGAAACTCTCAGTATATGTATCACAAGGCTATTGAAAATGGTGCACATGGTTTTAGGTACGACGGCGGCCGGATGGGATTTGAGAAGAGAGGCAAGGCTGGATGGTGACTTCTGACGCAGCTGCACAAGCATCGTCAGGTGTCCACCAAGGGTGTGTTATTTGGTATCCCGCTTCTTTCCTTCCAGGCATGTTGTCCCCCCTATCGACAGACTCAACCTTCTTGTGAGATCATCACCCATCCCTCAGTTTCAGTTAGCTCCTTCCTGCTAATATTTCTTACTTCGTCCGGTTCAATATTTCTCAATTGGTCTTGCTATGTTGCTGCGAGGTGGCATCATTTTTGGTAAAGATCATTGCTCTCAAGGTAGCGAGGAGGATCTCCAAAGCAAGATGTTCCTTTGCATGGAATTATATTCAACCATTGCAAGTTCTTGGATATATTCCATTTAGATGGATTCAGCTATGTGCAGCACTCAAAGTTGTTGTGCAAGGTGAAGATCGATCTGCAGATCGCGGAATTCATGCTGATGGTGGTCCTCTGATCCCTGCTTACCAGGGAGGTTAAGCTGACATGATTCAGCCCAAAATGGGTTGGCATTTTCTTCCGCCTAGCTTACTTAAAGAGGGTTGGTTATTCGAGATGTTACATTGCAAAAGAATTTACTCCATACTTTCTTTGCTAATAGCATTATTTAGTTGATTTGGGAATGGAACTGTTTGATTTAATGGGTGAACCTCTCCCTTTTACTCTAGGTAGAAGCGGGTCATGATGGTCACTGGAAGTCTGATAGAGTGAAGAATAAAATTCATTCTTTCCCAAGCTTGAGCATAGAAGGTTTGGATGATCATCCAAGTAGTCAGTCCATGGGTTGGGCAATTTTTAACCAAAGATTTCATTCTTTCCCAAGCTTGAGCAACATGTTCATTATCCAATTGTTTAAAATTCATTATGCTACTCCTCAAAGATATAATTTTAGCAGGGGGATAATATCTACCAATAAAAGCATCCTTGCATTTAGTCCAGGAATCAATACTATTCTTAGGCAGAGATAGCAACCAATCTTTAGATCTTCCTCTTAATGAGAAAGGAAACAATTTTAATTTAATAATATCACCATCTACATCCTTATACTTTTGCATTTCACATAGTTCAACAAAATTATTGAGATGGGCAGCAACATCATCAGAACTAACACCAGAAAATTGCTCTCGCATAACAAGATTCGATAAAGCAGGTTTAATTTCAAAGAATTCTGCTGTAGTAGCAGGTGGAGCAATAGGTGTGCATAGAAAATCATTATTATTTGTGCTAGTGAAGTCACACAACTTAGTATTTTCAGGGGTAGCCATTTTAGCAGTAGTAAATAAAACAAACTAGATAAAGTAAATGCAAGTAACTACTTTTTTTGTGTTTTTGATATAGCAAACAAGATAGTAAATAAAGTAAAGCTAGCAACTAATTTTTTTTGTGTTTTGATATAAGTGCAGCAAACAAAGTAGTAAATAAAATAAAGCAAGACAAAAACAAAGTAAAGAGGTTGAGAAGTGGAGACTCCCCTTGCAGCGTGTCTTGATCTCCCCGGCAACGGCGCCAGAAAAAGAGCTTGATGGCGTGTAACTCACACGTTCGTTGGGAACCCCAAGAGGAAGGTATGATGCGCACGGCAGCAAGTTTTCCCTCGGAAAGAAACCAAGGTTTATCGAACCGGGAGGAGCCAAGAAGCACGTTGAAGGTTGATGGCGGCGGGATGTAGTGCGGCGCAACACCAGGGATTCCGGCGCCAACGTGGAACCTGCACAACACAACCAAAGTACTTTGCCCCAACGAAACAGTGAGGTCGTCAATCTCACCGGCTTGCTGTAACAAAGGATTAACCGTATTGTGTGGAAAATGATTGTTTGCAAGAACACAGTAAAGAACAAGTATTGCAGCAGATTTGTATTTCAGTATAAAAGAATGGACCGGGGTCCACAGTTCACTAGAGGTGTCTCTCCCATAAGATAAAAGCATGTTGGGTGAACAAATTACGGTCGGGCAATTGACAAATAGAGAGAGCATAACAATGCACATACATGTCATGATAAGTACGAGTGATATTTAATTGGGCATTACGACAAAGTACATAGACCGCCATCCAAGCTGCATCTATGCCTAAAAAGTCCACCTTCGGGTTATCATCCGAACCCCTTCCGAGTATTAAGTTGCAAAGCAATAGACAATTGCATTAAGTATGGTGCGTAATGTAATCAACAACTACATCCTTAGACATAGCATCAATGTTTTATCCCTAGTGGCAACGAGCACAACACAACCTTAGAACTTTACATCACTTGTCCCGGTATCAATGTAGGCATGAACCCACTATCGAGCATAAATACTCCCTCTTGGAGTTAAGAGCAAAAACTTGGCCAGAGCCTCTACTAATAACGGAGAGCATGCAAGATCATAAACAACACATAGGTAATAATTTGATAATTAACATAACATAGTATTCTCTATCCATCGGATCCCGACAAACACAACATATAGTATTACGGATAGATGATCTTGATCATGTTAGGCAGCTCACAAGATCCGACAATGAAGCACAATGAGGAGAAGACAACCATCTAGCTACTGCTATGGACCCATAGTCCAGGGGTGAACTACTCACTCATCACTCCGGAGGCGACCATGGCGGTGAAGAGTCCTCCGGGAGATGAATCCCCTCTCCGGCGAGGGTGCCGGAGGAGATCTCCGAGAATCCCCGAGATGGATTGGCGGCGGCGGCGTCTCTGGAAGGTTTTCCGTATCGTGGTTCTCGGTACTGGGGTTTTCGCGACGGAGGCTTTAAGTAGGCGGAAGGGCAACATGGGGGGCCACACGAGGGCCCCACACCACAGGCTGGCGCGGCCAGGGGCCAGGCCGCGCCGCCCTATGGTGGCGGCGCCTCGTGGCCCCACTTCGAGTCCTCTTCGGTCTTCTGGAAGCTTCGTGGCAAAATAGGACCCTGGGCGTTGATTTCGTCAAATTCCGAGAATATTTCGTTACTAGGATTTCTGAAACCAAAAACAGCAGAAAACGACAACGGCTCTTCGGCATCTTGTTAATAGGTTAGTTCCAGAAAATGCACGAATATGACATAAAGTGTGCATAAAACATGTAGATATCATCAATAATGTGGCATGGAACATAAGAAATTATCGATACGTCGGAGACGTATCAGACTTGCAGTGACTGGATTAAGATAATGATCGATGACTATTTCTATAGTCATTAGCCCATAATGTGTTCACACTTAACATCTAATCTAATATTCTATGATAAAAAAGTTTATTACAAGGTTTACACCTTCTAGCTATCAATCGTTGAAGAAGCTAGACAGCAGTAGAAAATGGTCTGCGATCTGTACTTTTATTGCATCAATGGTAATGCAGTTATAAGGTTCTTTGTTTTTGTTGTGTTCCGATCCGATAGAAGAATGGTGTATCAATTTCATTGCATCCAGTTATTTGCTACCGATTTGCTTTTTGATATTGAAGTGTTTCTAGATTTTGTATTTCTTACTGAATATTGTCACCATGTTTTTCCATTTTTTGTTTGATGATGTTGCTTGGTCCTTGCTAAGTAAAGCACCAGTGCCAGATAGTTGCATAAACTGCTCAAAAGGGAACCAGATACCTTGCTCGATCATGCATGTAACAATTTGCTAGAGATTAACATAAATGTTTTACCCAAATTGTTCTTATGTAGGGTTCATTATTTTTTATAGCATGGTGTATGATTTATTTGTTGTTGATTAAACAAGTCAGCATTATGGTTCACACATTGAAAAGGGCATACAATCTTGTGTTATTTTTCATGTATCTATTCACTTAAATAAACTAATTTAGGGAACAGTTCCTCTTATGTACTCATGGGCGTAAAGTTGAGGTGATAAAACCCACTTTATCTTCCGTGCTGTTATTTCATTTTGCAGATAATAAGCAGTGGTTAATTTTAAAGGAACTTCAGATTTGATATTAGTTACCTGATGTTCTTTGTCCAGCATGCTTTGTTTGGCATCAGGATTCGTCATTTTAATGTAACTTAAGATTTGATATTGGTTACCTGATCTTCAAATAGTCATTTAGCTGTCATCGGTGAATATGGGCCACTATGGTAATCGACATGTTGAGGAAACATGTAGGCTCTAGCTTTTTTGTTGAGCTGGGATGTCTTTTGAAGTGCTCAATATCTCAGCCTGTGCATTCCCGGTTTGATCTGGGTTCTGCTGGTTCCTTAAACCAAACCGTATGCCACAGTTTACTTTGGATTGGTCTGGTTTAGACCGTTTAGATAGGAGATGATTGGCCGGTCTGGTGCGGGCTGGTCCGACGGTGTAGTCTGTTTCGCACTGTTTGAGCGCTCAAGTACATAATTGCTGTAGAAAGGGACAAAATTGGTGATCCGCGGCCACACCACCAGGAACATGAAGCCCCGCTTCTCCTCACACCGTCGTCCGCCATGGAGAAGAAACGGCTATCATCTGCCACGGAGAAGAAAGCTGTCGTTCGAGGAGAAGAAACGGTCGTCGTCCGCCGTGGAGAAGAAACAGCCATCGTCCGCCACGGAGAAGAAACGGCCGGCCGTACCGAGGAAGAAACTTGCCGTTCGAGGAAAAGAATGGTCTGCTGTGGAGAAGAGACGGCCGGCCGCCGCCGAGGAGAAGAAACCTGCCGTTCAAGGAGAAAAAAGGGCCGTTGTCCGCCGTGGAGAAGAAACGGCAGTCGTCCGCCATAGAGAAGAAATGGCCGGCCGCGGCCGGGGAGAAGTCGCCGTCGTGGCCAGCCTCCGCCGATCCCTCGGCGGTGAGGCTGCAGCTTGGTCGCAGCCTCGGAACTGGTGCCGCCGGACGGAGAGCCGCCGCGTCGTCGCGCCTCTCCTTCTCGACCTAGCACACCGGCGGCGGCATGTCGGACACGTACAACGAGGTTGCCCCTGCAGTGGCGCGGCAGGAAGCTGCGGCCGGTCATCTTGGAGAAGCGAGACACCTTGGCGAGGTGGCCCGGCATGGGCGCCGCAGCAGAAGGAGAGCAGGTGGTCAGCGCCAGCCACCCGCCGCCAATGCGGCCCAGGGGCGGCCCGACGCCGCCCACTGCAGCCGCCGTGAGCGCCGCCACCATTCGCGGCGCTCGAGACGCAAATTTCGTGCACACGCTCTACGGCGCGGAGAGCGGCTGACCCTGGCCGCGGTGCCAGGTGAATCTTTTCCCCAAACATTGCTCCTATTCTCTCTGCTAGCTACCTGATGTGATTTTTGAACATGATGTGTGCAAGTCTGAGGAAGAAGAGAAGAAGTATCAAGACACCAAGGTAATATTAATCATCCATGTTTTATACTCCCGTGTTTTATATTGCTGTCCTTCAGATAGTGTTGTGTTTTATACCGCTGATATATAAAGTGTGGTCGTACCAAAGTAAAAAAGATGTAATATTAGGTATGACTAATCATTTGTTTTGGAAATGGAATTGCAGAAGAATGCTTTTTAGCTTTTATATATAACATAATTTAGTTCAGCCCTGTATTTCTCCTGATGTAGCAGTAATATGTGTTCATGAGGGTGTCAGTGTTTAAATAAAGTTGCAGTATTTGATAACAAAAAATAAAGCAGTATACGTGTTCTGGTTCGAGTCATCTCTGGTTTGAGTATTTGATCTCAAAAATGGTTTGTGTTACTACTATAACCAACTCATTGGATCATAGGATTTAATGCATTTCACATGCAATTCTGCAACTGCTCTCTGTATATAGGATCTGAAGGCAGCGAGAATTAATGAAAAGAAAACTACTATTCCAGCTCATTAGCTCTACAACTACTGATTAAGCATCTCCAGATTCAAGAGGATAGGTATGGCTTGATTGTCATTGTCTTCTTTCTTTGTGCCCCTCCCCTCTTACAGAGATATGTGTTCTTGAATTCGTAGTACCCATGTCTATGTGAGTTAGTTCTGAAGTCAAAAACTAATTCTTTTGTGCACCCATGAGCTATAGGATTCTTCTTACAATTGTATTAACTTTCCGCTATTACTGTCCTCCTATTTTAATTTGCTCCGCAACTGCTCTTTATTTTGTCCTATTATACAAATTTGTGTAACAACATCCTTTCATGCATGTCCTAATATAATCCACCACTTTTTATGGAACTCTTTCTGGATTCAATGCTGTTCTGGCGTATCAGCAAATTACCCATCTAAGAAAGCTTCGTTTGCTAATGTCTGAAATTAGAATGATACTTCTAATTTCCTACCGTGTAGGGCTGTAATGTCCCAGGTTTAGAGACGATCGAGGGGTAGATTTTAGAAAGGGATGTGCATGGCATTGTAAATTCTGGGAAAATTTCGCGCTTTTAAACAAAAACTGCATTGAAGGGGGACAAGTTTCTCTCTCGACACCTTACAGGGTTAGGGTTTCGAGAGTGCGACAAACTTGCTCTTCTCTAACTAAACTAGGGTTTTGAGAAGAGAGAAGTGTTATTGCAGTAAAATCTTAAGTTGCATGATTGAATTACAAGTTAAGTGTTTGAACGAATTCAAACCAAATTTGAATTTGAATTTCAAATTCAAACATCAAATGATTATCAAATAATTCAAAATTGAGATAATTAATCAAACAATTGTCATTAAGCAAGAAAATAAGTAATACAACAAATACATTAGCTCATTAAGGAAAATTTGAGCTTTATTGATAATCACACACATAATACATTGTCTTTACAATATTCAGAATTGAATTGTTGAATTACAACACATTACAAGAATTAAAGAAATAGAAGAAATCAAAGGAAAAAAATTACAAGTCATCTAAATATCCTAAATACTACAAGATCATCTTCACTTGATCTTGGATTTGATGACCTCCATATTCATTTTGATCCATTGTTGATCCCTGCACATAATCACAACAAATAGAAGTTATGCCAAGTGGCATAGCCACTTGGCAGGTTAGAAAGAAAGGAAAAATTGGGGATATGGATCAGCTCTGCCGAGCTGATCATCTCCAAGCCAAGTTCAGAGTATCAGGTGCACACACACACACACAGGCAGCTCACATCGCATGTGTGCATGCTCGTACAACACACAAGCCGAGAGGAGTCACCAAGGGAGGCCGAGGCCAAGGCGTCGACCGGGGAGCAAAAGAAGGTTCATATAAAACCTTTTTCCACCGCGAGAACTAGCTCATTCATCGACGAGCAACGGGGTAAGTCACCAAGAACACCAAGAACGGCTAGAACAAGAAGAACGGCCAGAGCTGTTCAATGCTATCCAAACTCACCATCGAACCAAACCAAGAATCACAAGCCACAAGGAGGAGCGAGGGCAAGTCAAGCAAACCACCGGAAGCAAAACCTCTACACCAACACACTATTTCTAGGAGCTGGAGTGAGGTATACACATCATCATGAACAAACCGGATGGTTTTGTTCATAAATTACACGAGCATGATCTCAAGCACACCACAAGGGTAGAAACCCTATATGTGAGTCATCATATGGCTACTAGCCAAATTGGTGCAAGTGAACAAGAGGGAAACAAATAGGAAAGCACCACAGGAACATTGGCTATGCCAAACCAGTGACATAATCAAAGAAATCCAACAAGGGATGATCCTATCTAGCTAGTCAGATTCACTTTACACCTATGGCTACTACACCATCAGACAGATAGACTATCAAGTGTCTATTCATGTTTATCAACATCAAAGGAAACTGGAAAAAACCACAAGGATTCTTCCAGTGAGATATTCCCCAAATCACAGCAAGCCAACACAGGTGGGAGCTACCCTAACAGCAAGGAATTGCTGTCAGGGCCACCTCAACCACTTTACCAAATTCCACAGAGAAGTCATGTACTAATATCATCACCCAGATGGGTTCAAAATAGAGCCAGGGTTCCCAACAGATGTTGGTATCTTTCTAGCTCAATCAAATTAACTGTCAGATGATCACAACTGCAAGCAGTTCACATCATTTATCCACTTAGCCAAGCAAGACAACACGGATAAATGAATTTACCAGTAATCAATACACCAGAGCTTTGCAGTGGATCCAAATGATCACTGCAAGCAATAGTAATTGCCTGAGCCAACCACAGCTAACACTAGCACATGTATGTGTGTCACACAGACACCAAGATGAGCATCAGATAGGCACTGACAGTAGATAGTGAGCAAAACAACATGCAACAGATGATCATTGGATCATCAGTGCTTGTCAAATTAAGCAAGTGCTTGTCAGAGACAAACCAGACATCAATTCATGAACTCCATAAAATAAACAGCCACAAACAAGCAACAATTGAATCACTAAATAACCCATAAACCATTTTTATGATTGTATCCAGAAGCACTCCATCAAGGGATGGAGCTGCCAAGTCAGTAACAATGCTCAATTGAGCATGATCATGAATTATAGCACAGAGATAGCACACCAGGAGCACTGGCACTTGCCAAAGGCAAGGATCATGCATCATGATCAAGCCGGGGAGAAGTAATTGCACACACGGGAGAGGTAGGAGCAAGATAGCAGCGGCGAGTAACAAATGAATAAAGCAAAGCATCACAGTATGCTCATGAGAAAGAGCTCATGAGTTGCAACCGCAAGCTATAGAGCACAATAGCATAGCACAGCAGCCAGAATCTATGGCAAATGCACAGCAGCAGCATACGCATAGCAGCAGCTAGCACAGCACCCGAGCTGGCTTGGCGCAGGGCACACGGAGGGCGCGAAGCAACGGCGGCACGGCGAGCCCGCATCTCCATGAGGAGAGGCAGGCTAGTAACTAGAGCATGGCATAGAGGAGGAGGAAGAAAGGGAGAAGATGGAGGCGTACTAACCT
>NC_061513.1:280308034-280547199 GCF_022539505.1 Lolium rigidum
GTTGGCACTGTTATCACCATATTTTAGACAAATCCAGAGGTGGGCCGGGCTTGGAAGATTACATGTGGAGGAATCCTGAAGCGGCCTGACACGAAGGGTTTTGGGCTGGATTGCCCGTGTATCTTTATTTAGTAGTTTATTATTTTAGTTTAGAGATAGAATCTTACTCGTGCACGGTTTAGTGCACGCCCACATTAGAAAGTCCCCTGGACTATAAATATGTACCTAGGGTTTATGGAATAAACAACAACTCACGTTCAACCCCAAAACAAACCAATCTCGGCGCATCGCCAACTCCTTCGTCTCGAGGGTTTCTATCGGGTAGCGACATGCTGCCTAGATCGCATCTTGCGATCTAGGCAAGCACAAGCCCCACGTTGTTCCATGCGTTGCTCGTACCGAAGCGTTTTTGATGGCGAGCAACGTAGTTATCATTAGATGTGTTAGGGTTAGCATTGTTCTTCGTTTAAGCATGCTTACGTAGTGCAACCCTTGCATATCTAGCCGCCCTCACGCCTATCTCAGGTGTGGGGGCGGCACCCGCTTGATCTTTATTTAGTAGATCTGGTCCGTTACGATTGCTCCTTGTTCTACAAGGATTAGTTTAATATCTGCAATAGTTAGGCCTTACAAAGGGGGGGAGGATCCAGTGGCATGTAGGGTGGCGTTCGCAAGTCCTAAACGGGATGTTCCTAGGATCAACGTCATGTTGGTTTTTTGGCCTTGTTTAGGATCGGCTTACGAGCACCGTGCGTGGCCGCAAGGCCCAACCTGGAGTAGGATGATCCGATTATGCGGTGAAAACCCTAAATCGTCGTAGATCTCATCAGCTTCATCTTGATCAAGCAGGACCACCAAGTATCCGTGCACCCCGTACGGATCATGGGTGGATCGGCTCTTTGAGCCGATTCACAGGATAACCTGAGAGCCGATCGAGGCTCGTATTTAACGTTTACATGTATGCCCCGCGAGAAACTAAGCGAGGCATCCTCATCACCTTCCCGACCGGGTATAGGTCGGGTGGCACGCCCTTGCACTTCGCAACGCCGCGTGTGACCGGAAGAGCATTGCGGGCCGTCGCTCGGAGGGGTCTCAGCCAGCCGCAGCTCTAGGCTCTTCCCGGCTCTACGGTGTTGACAAGGCCGCTGCCCGCCGGTGGGTTTTGGCAGTCAACACATTCTGGCACGCCCGGTGGGACAATCGTCTACAGCAACCACATCGCCATCTACATCTGAGATGGCGGACGGCACGCCAGTCACCTACGAGGATCTGCCTGATGACCTAAAAAGGCAATACAACGAGATCAAGGCTACCCTCGAAGCCGACCTCATCGGCTCTTTTCAGAGAACCCGTTCCGGTGGCATCGGATGGAAGGGGTTCTCACCGAAGGTGCACTCGATGGGATAGACCTCTCTACCCCGTCGGAGGAACGCACCGTGGGTCCGCGGCAGGAGATCAACTACCCGGTGGCTCACTCGCTACACCGCCACTCCGAGAACTTGGTCAACGTGCCTGGAGCGTGTCGCTCGCGCGTGATCCGAGAGATCATGAGCCACCGATACTCGCCGTCGGGACCAGCTCTCGGGACTCATCAAGGAGAGTTGCCATTCCGAGCTCCGTCCACCGCTGCCGTTTGCGTTGGCAGCACCGGCTGAAGTGCCGACTACACCGGCATTCCTCGTCTGCTGCACTGGTGGCGACCCTAGTGACTACCGGTTCTTAATGGAGGCGCCTAAGGAGATCCCTCATGGATACGCGTGCATGTACGTGCCGGATTGTGGTGACCGGGCACTCACAAACCAGGCCACAACATCGGGGACTCCGGCGAAGACAAGAGGAACGTCGGCGACCGAGCGTACGTGGCTAACTAAATACGCCACGCCGACGAAACTCCCGAGCCCAGCTCCTGCAGAGGGCTCAGAGCTGGAAAAGCAAACATGGCAGGCCAAGTACGCCACCCCGGCGAATCTTCAGAGTACAACTCCTACGGCCAGCACAGCGGATCAGATCAGTACCATATTGAGAGACCAGTTCGGCATGATGCCGAAAAGAAGGGCAGTCGGCTATTCCAAGCCGTACCACGCCGATTACGAGATGATCCCGCTGCCACCTAAATATCGGCTCCCCGACTTCTCCAAATTCGGTGGATCGGATGGCTCCAGCTCCATCGAGCACATCAGCCGATATTTGGCTCAACTAGGACCGGCTTCGGTGTCGGATCAGCTACGCGTGAGGCTCTTTTCACGGTCCCTCACGGGATCGGCTTTTGGATGGTACACCTCTTTGCCAGCAAACTCCATCCAGATCCCGGAAGCAATTGGAAGAACGAGTTCCATATGCAATACCATTCAGAAGCTTCCGAGTCCGGCATTGCCGATCTAGCACAACTACGTCGAAGCGCGGGGAAACGGTGACGAGAATACATCCAGCCGCTTCGAGAATCTTAGGAACCGATGTTATTCGGTTCGTATAACCGAAAAGGAAGCGAGTCGAGTTGGCAGTAGCGGGCCTTGCAACACAGCTCAAGGACATGGCCTCCCAAGCAGATTATCCCTCGCCGGCGCACATGGTTCGGAAACTATCAGCATATGAACAGCGCCACCCCGACCTCGTACCAAGACAAGTTCAAGCGTGCGATAGTTATGGTCGATACGGAGGAGGATGAAGTGCCCGCGGGAGGCCAAGAGATAGCGGTGGCTGAGTGGACTCGGGGGGAACCCCGTGGCCTCGCAAATGGGTAAAGCCACCGGGGCCGCCCGTGGGATTTGATTTTGACATAACCAAGACCGAACAAATCTTCGACCTCCTGCTCAAGGAGAAACAGCTTGACGATTCCCGAAGGTCTCAAGTTCCCCACGGCGAAAGAGCTAAACGGAAAGCCGTACCGCAAATTCCACAACTCGCTTTCCCATGCCACCAACGACCGCCGGGTGTGGCGTCGGCACATCCAAGCGGCGATAGAGAAGGGGCGGCTAATTTTCAACCAGTACGCCATGAAGGTCGACACCCAACCCTTCCCCGCCGTTAACATGGTAGAAATCATCTACCCCGAAGGTTGCCGACCGGGTCCCTCGTTCGAGCATCAACATGGTAGGACCCGGAAACCACTCGGCAAAGATGGAGATGAGGGCAGCTGCTCTCATAGCAAGGACACGGAGGAGGCCGCTCCACGCGATCGGCTCCATCATGATGGCAAGCGCTATGTCACGGAGGGAGAGGTGAAGAATATAAGATATCGGCGACCCCTCTCCGATCACCTCCTCAACAAATATGTTAGTCGGTATGACCAACGCCGACGGTCCAATTACGATGATAGAGAAGATCGTTTGGCTAGAGAAGCCGAAGACATCGTCGGCAGAATCGCGATGAGGAGGAGCACGAGCGCTATGCCACGGAAGCATCAAGGGAGCAAGACGACAACACCGGGCATTGGGACTGCCCCTTCTTCGTACACTCGCTGGGATTCAGGAATGAGCCGATTGCCCACAATCGGCAATTGCCCGAATGCAATCAGAAAAAGAAGGAGGCAGCCAACGTGTCTGTGTTCGAGCGCCTAGGGCCTCTCCCGCCACAAAGCAAACGCGCCGAGTCACCTCGTTGGGCAGATCTTGAAGATTCGAAGACGAGGGAGAAGTGGAAGAAGACAGGTACCACCGGCCAAGGTGGTGCCCCGACGGACTCAGCCGTTCCCAAAAGCGCAGGGTTCAGCGATTGCGCGGCCCGGAGGAAGCCGAAAGGTTGTACCCGCATACGCTAAGGAAGGCACGGCCTGATCCGGCCGCAAAGGTTCAGCGAACCCTGGATGAAGAGGGTCGTCCACGGAAAATGGAGTGGCGCCCCAAACGAGAGGAAAGCCGATGATGAGACATCGGCCGGCACAAACATGGTACTCGTCTTGCCGACAGAGCTTAGCCCTCCACGACTCTACGGAGCATTCAAGGTGGACGACGACAAGCGCATCAAGTCAGAGGTTGGGTTGGTTTCATCCAGCCTGACCAAGTAGCAAGATCAAACCAATGAGCAAACCAGGAGAGGCTGATCCTTGTGATCGGCCCCAAAAAAAATTTTTACGAAGGGAACTTACAAAACCTTCAACGAGCAAGCAACGTGGAGGCCGATTCCAGCAATCGGCCAAAATTATCCTCACCTACCTTCTACGCCGGGTTCAACATGTTATCCAACGTAGCCGATACCATCAATTTTCTTGACGGAATCGGCTCGGGGGGCACCTGGTATATGAAAATACGAGGATATGCAACGAAGCATCTCATCTTTTGTTGATGGGTATTGGAATATGGGGGCCGATGCACAGGTTGGCCGTAATAAAAAGTGAAAATTCGAAAATTTTCGAGCACGACCGATGCGACGAGCATCGACTTAAGGATATGAAAGCCGATGCATGGCCATCGACTCAAGGGGAGTAACTGTTACGATCAGAGGGTCAATGGAGCACAAAGAGAGATTTTGTATGAAGGAACTCCTCAATGGAGCAGTTTGGAAGCCCGGATCCTCTCTTCAAGAACAATATCAGAAGCAGCATGGGCGGGCGGATCAGGTCAAGGATGGATGACATTAGGTTCACCAAAGGAAAGGAGCCGATCTAGCCAAGCAAGAACTAAAGAAGCTCGGGGGCAGCCCACCTTAAGGCTTTCCGCTCGGAGAAGCCGATTTGTGTTCAAATCGGCCGACGCCGCATAAGGAGCTTCCCCACGCACGATCAAGCCCGGGTCTATGTAGCTCATTTGTGTATCCTCGTCTCCGTTTTGCCTGGGCTGAGACTCGGGGGGCAACAGGCCTGGTAGGTGCTCCATTGAAAAGGCCGATTGAAGTACCATCGGCTGATCCTCGTTGCAACCTTCTTCACAAAGCGATGAACGTTCGCTAAGGAGTTGAAGGATGAATGTCGAAGGACCGATGCGTTGTTATCGGCTCATTACACATTGGCAAAGAGGACAAATCGGCAAGGTCAGTAGGAGAGGCAAATCAGCTCAATCAAGCTCAGAAGAAATCGGCAAACTCGAATTGGGGAACAATTCTTCATTGATAGGCGAGATTTCTTACATAAAGAGCTAATTGCCCTCAAAAGGAAATACTAGGGGATACATTGCCCCATCTGCTACTACTAACCCTATGCTAGGGGACCTATCTACGGGCCGTCACTGCCCTCGTCGTCATCCTCAAAGCTCTCATCGGCACTGCTGCCGATGGGCTCCTCGTCGCTGCTCCCGTAGCCCTCCACGGGGGCTTCGTCCCCGTCTTCATCATCGCTGCTGTCGTCGTCCCACCACATGCGAAGGCGCTTTGCTGGTGGGTAGCCCTCGAGGGAGTCGTCGTCATCGTCCTCCTCCTCCTCTTCTTTCTCCACCACCCCCTCGGAGGAGGTGAAGTCGTCCCAGGAGAAGCGATCGTCGTCGCTCTCCTCCTCCGATTCCCCGCCGGCGAGGAAACGGAGGTCGCTCTCCCCGTCCGTCGAGGACTGGTCGTCCTCGGACCGGATGGAGAAGTCATGGTCCGACTCCTCCCCGGCCTCAATGGCGCGGCGGATGTTGGCCGCATGGGCCTCTTGTGGGCTCGGTGCTGGCATCGGTTCGGGGGAAGAGGATTCAAAGGAAAGTCCCGACGAGGCAGAGAAGGAAGAAGACATGGTGCGCAGAAGGGTTTTTGGGGTGCCGATGGTTGGAACAGAGGAAGGAGATGAAGAAAGCTAATCAATCGGCACAGTTAAATAACGAGAAGCCTGGTGAGGATTTAATGTATAAGTTCCCGAGGAGATGACGCCAGGGCTATCGAATTTTGCAGAGAAGCTGAGAAGACAGGGCATAATGATGACGGATACTGCAACAGCTCGCTTCCGCCACAACATGACCCTTCGAAGGAAAAGCATAATGATTTTGGAAATGTTATTTCCAAAACCAGGGGGGCATGTGTTATCACCATATTTTAGACAAATCCAGAGGTGGGCCGGGCTTGGAAGATTACATGTGGAGGAATCCTGAAGCGGCCTGACACGAAGGGTTTTGGGCTGGATTGCCCGTGTATCTTTATTTAGTAGTTTATTATTTTAGTTTAGAGATAGAATCTTACTCGTGCACGGTTTAGTGCACGCCCACATTAGAAAGTCCCCTGGACTATAAATATGTACCTAGGGTTTATGGAATAAACAACAACTCACGTTCAACCCCAAAACAAACCAATCTCGGCGCATCGCCAACTCCTTCGTCTCGAGGGTTTCTATCGGGTAGCGACATGCTGCCTAGATCGCATCTTGCGATCTAGGCAGCACAAGCCCCACGTTGTTCCATGCGTTGCTCGTATCGAAGCGTTTTTGATGGCGAGCAACGTAGTTATCATTAGATGTGTTAGGGTTAGCATTGTTCTTCGTTTAAGCATGCTTACGTAGTGCAACCCTTGCATATCTAGCCGCCCTCACGCCTATCTCAGGTGTGGGGGCGGCACCCCGCTTGATCTTTATTTAGTAGATCTGGTCCGTTACGATTGCTCCTTGTTCTACAAGGATTAGTTTAATATCTGCAATAGTTAGGCCTTACAAAGGGGGGGAGGATCCAGTGGCATGTAGGGTGGCGTTCGCAAGTCCTAAACGGGATGTTCCTAGGATCAACGTCATGTTGGTTTTTTGGCCTTGTTTAGGATCGGCTTACGAGCACCGTGCGTGGCCGCAAGGCCCAACTCCGGAGTAGGATGATCCGATTATGCGGTGAAAACCCTAAATCGTCGTAGATCTCATCAGCTTCATCTTGATCAAGCAGGACCACCAAGTATCCGTGCACCCCGTACGGATCATGGGTGGATCGGCTCTTTGAGCCGATTCACGAGATAACCCGAGAGCCGATCGAGGCTCGTATTTAACGTTTACATGTATGCCCCGCGGAAACTAAGCGAGGCATCCTCATCACCTTCCCGACCGGGTATAGGTCAGGTGGCACGCCCTTGCACTTCGCAACGCCGCGTGTGACCAGAAGAGCATTGCGGGCCGTCGCTCGGAGGGGTCTCAGCCAGCCGCAGCTCTAGGCTCTTCCCGGCTCTACAGTGTTGACAAGGCCGCTGCCCGCCGGTGGGTTTTGGCAGTCAACAGCACCAAGGTTAAAATCTCTTATGGGTAAAGCAACACACCTCTGCAGAGTGTAAAGAACTGTGACCTGTCACTCCCTATTCCGGGAAAAGGAACTGCGAACGCGACCGGAAAGGAGCTCCATGAAGTTCTAGTAAACCGGTGAAGGCTGACGGACATAGCTCTTTGGAATAAAAGCAATCTCTTGAAGAAATGTTTACCAAAACTTGCATTGGTATTAGACTTTCTGGTCTATTATCGTAGCTAGTGCATTAAACACCTCTTATCTATAATGAACTTGTTGAGTACGCTCGTACTCATACCACTCTTAAATCCCATGCTCAGATTGTCTGAATCGTCTGAAGGAGGACTACGACAACAATGAAGGAGCCGAGATCATCGGCTATGAAGAACCAGACCTCTCTGGAGGTATAGAAGGTGTAGACTACCTCATCGTCTACGGATCCGGAGAGGCTTCCGGAGGAGATCAAGCCTAGAGACATCCGAGTAGTAGTAGTAACCGAGCAGCCCGAACTCTTAGTATTTAGCCGCTCGAGGCAATAAATGTATAGTTTAATGAGACTCGTCCGTTTGTAAGCTAAGTTGGGTTCACCTCGAACCCAGGAGTATCCCTCCGAGGACCCAAGAGGAGCTCCAAGACAATATATGTTTGATGTTTGTAATAATAAGTGAATGAGTTATGGACCCCGCTATGTTCTGTTGTACTACTCTGAGGGATGTAATATTTGCGGAATGGTACTTCGTGAATGTTATATCAACGACTGGCATACTACAACATGCAGTGGTATGCAGGGTCACCACAAGGGCTTTGAAGGTATCATTTTGTGCTGTTGATTATAATCCACTGCATTACAATGAATCTGTGTTGTAGAAGATTTAGCTGATCTGGTTATGTACATTTCAAACAAGGATTTGAAGAGGTTGCACATGTTCTATTTCAGGTACTTATAGCAAATCTGCACTACCATCTAAAGTCTACACTTCGATACTTTCGCTAAGGCATTACCTGTTTTCTATCTCTTTAGCAGAACTGAAGCTTTCATCACCAGAAATGTGTCCTCTCTTATGTTTTTTTTTACTTTGTGTAGGAATCAATCAAAATACTTTGTAGAGCACTTGTTATGTCTTGACAAAAAGAACATTCGCATTTCAGTTTGGTTGACTAGCTTCTTTAGGAGGCTCGAAGGGAAGGCAATAGACCTTGATGATACTAAATTTCATCATTACGCCATCAAGTATGTTACAACAGAACTTGAGCATATCCATTGTCCACTCTGCTATAAGTTGTGTGCTAGGCTAGATCGTATATTTTTTGGGCGGTGTTCTGAACTTCTGTTGGATATGGTGGTTGACTGCTGTTGGCGTCAGAAACCCACCGTCGGGCAGCGACTGGCAACACAGGAGAGCCGGGAACAACTAAGGGCTGCGGCTGGCCCCAGTCCCTCTGAGCGACGGCCCGCAAAGCCTTCTGGTCACGCGCCCGATGCCGTCGCAGGGCGTCCCACCTGACCTATACCTGGTCAGGAAGGTGTGGATGATGCCTCGCTTAGTTTCCTGCAGGGCACACACGTAAACGTTAAATACGAGCCTCGATCGGCTCTCAGGTTATCCTGTGAATCGGCTCAAAAGAGCCGATTCACCCATGATTCAGACAAGGTGTCCGAATATATGGTGGTCCTGCTTGATCAAGATAAAGCTAATAAGATCTACGACGATTTGGGGTTTTCACCGCATAATCGGATCATCCTACTCACGATTGGGCCTCGCGCTCGCGTACGGTGATCGTAAGCCGATCCTAGACGGGGCCTAAAAATCAACACAAGGTTGATCCTCGGAACATCCTGTCTAGGGCTAGCAAACTACACCCTACACGCCGCTGGATCCTCCAACCCTTTGTAAGGCCTAACTATTGCAGATGTTAAACTAATCCTTGAAGAATCAAGGAGCAACCGTAACGGATTGAATCTACTAAACCATGATCAAGCGGGGTGCCACCCCTACGCCTAAGATAGGCGTAAGGGCGGCTAGACATGCAAGGGTCGCACTACGATAGCATATTATACGAAGAACAATGCTAACCCTAACATGTCTAAGATAACTACGTTGCTCGCCATCAAAAAGGCTTCAGCACGAGCAACGCATGAACAACGGGGATAGGCATTACGCTGCCTAGATCGCGATCTAGGCAGCATGGTGCTTACCGGTAGAAACCCTCGAGACGAAGGAGTTGGCGATGCGCCGAGATTTGTTTGTGGTGAACGTTGGTTGTTGTTTATTCCATAAACCCTAGATACATATTTATAGTCCGGGGGACTTTCTAATTTAGGCGTGCACCTAACCGTGCACGGGTAAAACTCTAACTTCTAAATTAAGATGCGTATCCTAATATGTTACAGATACACGGGCAATTAAGCCCAAACTTTGCATATAAGGCCGATTCATGTATTCCTTCCATGTATATCCATCTTGATCGCGGCCCACCTCTGACTCGGTCAAATTCTGGTGATAACACATGCCCCCCTGGTTTTGGAAATGACATTTCCAAAATGATTACGCTTTTCTTTCGTCGGGTCATGTCGTGGCAGAGCAGAAACCGCTGCAGAATCCTTCATCATGATGCCTTGCCTTCTCAACTTCTCTGCACGATTTGACACTGTAGTTCCTTTTTCGTGGTAGGCGGCTTCATTGTGCGCACTTCCTCGGATTCATCCTTAGTCCGAATTTCCTAGTTCGGTCCCGGATGCGTCGTAAATCCTCCAAGTGTCCCTCTACGGAGACAGACTTGACCACCACGTCGTCAATGTAGATCTCAACCAGTTTGCCGATCAGATCATGAAATATGTAGTTCATGGCTCTTTGGTACGTTGCACCAGCGTTCTTCAGTCCAAATGTCATGACTACATATTCAAACAAGCCCATTGAACCTCGGTACTCTGAATGCAGTCTTGTGTATATCTTCCGGATATTGTCAACATAAAGTAATATAACAAGTGCAATATGCAAGTATGTAGGAATCAATGCACGAGTTAACACAAGTGTTTGCTTTTTTAGATAGAAGGAAATGGGTAAACTGACTCAATAATAAAAGTAGAAGAAAGGCCCTTCGCGAGAGGAAGCATGGATTGCTATATTTGTGCTAGAGCTTTTATTTTGAAAATAAGAAACAACTTTGTCAACGGTAGTAATAAAGCATATGAGTTATGTAAATTATATCCTACAAGTTGCAAACCTCATGCATAGTATACCAATAGTGCCCGCACCTTGTCCTAATTAGCTTGGATTTACATGGATTATCATAGCATAGCATACGTTTTAACCAAGTGTCACAAAGGGGTACCTCTATGCCGCCTGTACAAAGGTCTATGGAGAAAGCTCGCATTGGATTTCTCGCTTTTGATTATTCTCAACTTAGACATCCATACCGGGACAACATAGACAACAGATAGTGGACTCCTCTTTAATGCATAAGCATTCAACAACAGATAAAATTCTCATAAGAGATTGAGGTTTGTTGTCCAAACTGAAACTTTCACCATGGATCATGGCTTTAGTTAGCGGCCTAATGTTCTTCTCTAACAATATGCATACTCAAACCATTTGATCATGATAAATCACCCTTACTTCAGACAAGACGAACATGCATAGCAACTCACATGATATTCAACAAAGAAATAGTTGATGGCGTCCCCAGGAACATGCTTATCGCCCGACAAGCAACTTAATAAGAAATAATATGCATAAGTACATATTCAATACCACAATAGGTTTTAAGCTATTTGTCCCATGAGCTATATATTTCAAAGATAAAGAATAGAAATTTCAAAGGTAGCACTCAAGCAATTTACTTTGGAATGGCGGAGAAATACTATGTAGTAGGTAGGTATGGTGGACACAAATGGCATAGTGTTTGGCTCAAGGATTTTGGATGCATGAGAAGTATTCCCTCTCGATACAAGGTTTAGGCTAGCAAGGTTGTTTAAAGCAAACACAAGTATGAACCGGTACAGCAAAACTCACATAAAAGACATATTGAAAGCATTATAAGACTCTATACCGTCTTCATTGTTGTACCTTTTATCATTATATCGAAGTCGATCGCTTGAACCGGGCTCCTCTTTGTCTTTGCCACCAGAGTGACTGCTCTCTTTTTGTCTTTGCCATGTCGGTAAACAGAATGAGCTACCATGTAGTTAACTTCCCGGCGCAGAGCTCTGGTCCGTTCTTCTGAAAGGGTGGACAGATCTACTTGGTCGAGGGCACCCTCGGCTGTAAAGCCGTTCCACCTGATGACATGAGAACGGGTCTTCGAGAAAGAGCCGATTAGATCGGCTTCAAAGAGAGCCTTGAGCTCATCGTACTTCTTCTTGTGCTCATCAGGCAGCTCTGCGTACGTGACTGGGTCGCCAGCCATCTCAGCTGTGGATGTCGACATGGTTGCTGAAGAGCGTCCCACCGGGCGTGCCAGAATGTGTTGGCGTCAGAAACCCACCGTCGGGCAGCGACTGGCAACACAGGAGAGCCGGGAACAACTAAGGGCTGCGGCTGGCCCCAGTCCCTCTGAGCGACGGCCCGCAAAGCCTTCTGGTCACGCGCCCGATGCTCGTCGCAGGGCGTGCCACCTGACCTATACCTGGTCAGGAAGGTGTGGATGATGCCTCGCTTAGTTTCCTGCAGGGCACACACGTAAACGTTAAATACGAGCCTCGATCGGCTCTCAGGTTATCCTGTGAATCGGCTCAAAGAGCCGATTCACCCATGATTCAGACAAGGTGTCCGAATATATGGTGGTCCTGCTTGATCAAGATAAAGCTAATAAGATCTACGACGATTTGGGGTTTTCACCGCATAATCGGATCATCCTACTCACGATTGGGCCTCGCGCTCGCGTACGGTGATCGTAAGCCGATCCTAGACGGGGCCTAAAAATCAACACGAGGTTGATCCTCGGAACATCCTGTCTAGGGCTAGCAAACTACACCCTACACGCCGCTGGATCCTCCAACCCTTTGTAAGGCCTAACTATTGCAGATGTTAAACTAATCCTTGAAGAATCAAGGAGCAACCGTAACGGATCGAATCTACTAAACCATGATCAAGCGGGGTGCCGCCCCTACACCTAAGATAGGCGTAAGGGCGGCTAGACATGCAAGGGTCGCACTACGATAGCATATTATACGAAGAACAATGCTAACCCTAACATGTCTAAGATAACTACATTGCTCGCCATCAAAAAGGCTTCAAGCACGAGCAACGCATGAACAACGGGGATAGGCATTACATCGCCTAGATCGCAAGATGCGATCTAGGCAGCATGGTGCTTACCGGTAGAAACCCTCGAGACGAAGGAGTTGGCGATGCGCCGAGATTTGTTTGTGGTGAACGTTGGTTGTTGTTTATTCCATAAACCCTAGATACATATTTATAGTCCGGGGGACTTTCTAATTTAGGCGTGCACCTAACCGTGCACGGGTAAAACTCTAACTTCTAAATTAAGATGCGTATCCTAATATGTTACAGATACACGGGCAATTAAGCCCAAACTTTGCATATAAGGCCGATTCATGTATTCCTTCCATGTATATCCATCTTGATCGCGGCCCACCTCTGACTCGGTCAAATTCTGGTGATAACAACTGCATCATTGAGGCAGAGGTGATTAAGTGGTCTCCTGATAGTATAAAGATTTGTTAGTAACCTATCAAAAATATGTCAGTACATGTTTATGCCCTGAAATTGGGGCAAATAACTGAGTTTTGTTGTCAAAGAGTTTTGCAGAGTTACAATCTATAAGGGATTCAACACATGGTTTCAGTGATGCATGTTGTGTACAGTAATTACATGATGAGTAATGTAATTGTTGTGTAGTAGTACAATCAGACTATTAGATATTGCCAGCATTTTCTTGCCATTTGGCAGTTCAAAGAATTGATATTAGGGTAGTAGGTGATAATAAGACTTTTCAATAATCTAAAAGTTAAATATGTATTTAATAAAGGGTCATTGGTGTAGAGGATGGGGCTTCCCCATTTTTTTTAATATGTGATTATGCAGAAGAAAAATTCATCGGTCTATTTTTTTGTTGTAATTCGGCTGAATGATTCTTCCAAGAAAGATGAGATGGAAAAGAAGCATCATGGACTAACCTAGATAATTGATTGTACAATTTGTTCTCTGCTTCTTAGTGATGATCCTTGTGTATTTTCATTGAAATAAATAGCACTACATATGTACTTATTTAGTGTGTTGATCTAGAAAAAAAATCAGGATGCTTTATTATACAATTTATTTCTAATTGCTATGAACAAATGGTTGGATGCACAAAAAATAATTGTTGCATTATACATGTATTATTTTTATATTATCTTTATATATTATTACTTGAAATGTTGACTGTTCCTTAAAAAATGATGCTTATACGGCACTAAGGGCTTGCAGAGGCCGACTAAATTCTTAGACAATTAAATAAACATCAGACTATTAAAATTTATGATTACTGACCTGTTTCGCTTTTGCCTCGGCGCCGGGGTGAATTCTCTTAGGTGATCCTTTCTTAGATGTGCTGGAAAGTCCTAAAGGACTTTTAGTGAGGTTACCGGAATTCTTGATGCATTAGATAAATCAAAGGAAACACTGTGCCACCAAAGAATGCACATATGTAAATATGCAGGCAATTCAAAGCAGACACATAGCAGCATGTTTCACAAGTTATCAACATTCATTGGAAAATATAAATTACTCCTATGTTCATTTAACATAGTATATACTAAAAGTCTCTATATTTTAATAGACATGGCATGATGATGTATAGTGATCTTGGTATGCAAGTATGATCAAGACCACTTGGTCTGGCCTGTGCCCATTTGTTCTTTGATTCTTATTGAAGGAAATGACACTACTTCAATTGTACTTAATGTATGTGTTGATGGCACCCTAAAAAATATGATATTTATACACATTTATTTCTCTTTGCTATGAATAAATAGTTGGATGCAACAAATGTTGCTCCTGTGTTGTACATGTGTTAAACAATTGCTTAAAAGTTTTTATTTTCTTTTAAAAGGATTGCCTATTGTTGCGGTCAGAAACCCACCGTCGAGCAACGACTGGCAACACCGTAGAGCCGGGAACAACTAAGGGCTGCGGCTGGCCCTAGTCCCTCAGAGCGACGGCCCGCAAAGCCTTATGGTCACACGCCCGATGTTGTCGCAAGGGCGTGCCACCTGACCTATACCTGGTCAGGAAGGTGTTGGATGATGCCTCGCTTAGTTTCCTGCAGGGCACACACGTAAACGTTAAATACGAGCCTCGATCGGCTCTCGGGTTATCTCGTGAATCGGCTCAAAGAGCCGATCCACCCATGATTCGTACAAGGTGTCCGAATATATGGTCGTCCTGCTTGATCAAGATAAAGTTAAAGCGATCTACGACGATTTAGGGTTTTCACCGCATAATCGGATCATCCTACTCACGATTGGGCCTCGCGCTCGCGTACGGTGATCGTAAGCCGATCCTAGACAGGGCCTAAAAACCAACACGAGGTTGATCCTCGGAACATCCTGTCTAGGGCCAGCAAACTACACCCTACACGCCGCTGGATCCTCCAACCCTTTGTAAGGCCTAACTATTGCGGATATTAAACTAATCCTTGAAGAACAAGGAGCAACCGTAACGGATCGGATCTACTAAACAATGATCAAGCGGGGTGCCGCCCCTACACCTAAGATAGGTGTAAGGGCGGCTAGAGGCATAAGGGTTGCACTACGACAGCATATGGTACGAAGAACAATGCTAACCCTAACACACCTAAGATAACTACGTTGCTCGCCATCAAAAAGGCTTCAGCACGAGCAACGCGTGAACAACGTAGATAGGCTTCTGCTGCCTAGATCGTAAGATGCGATCTAGGCAGCATGGTGCTTACCGGAGAAACCCTCGAGACGAAGGAGTTGGCGATGCGCCGAGATTGGTTGTGTTGAACGTTGGTTGTTGTTTATTCCATAAACCCTAGATACATATTTATAGTCCAGGGGACTTTCTAATTGAGGGCGTGCACCTAACCGTGCATGGGTCAAACTCTAACCTCTTAAACTAAGATGCAATCTAATATGTTACAGATACACGGGCAATTTAGCCCAACTTGATATAACAGGCCGATTCATGTACTTCTTCCATGTATATTCTTCAAACCCATCTTGATCGCGGCCCACCTCTGGCTCGGTCAAATTCTGGTGATAACACCTATATAGGCTTAAGAGCCCTCAAAGACATATGAATTCTTGGAAAACTAAACAGACATCAGCCGACTAAAACTTATGTTTTTATTTTCTTCAAAAAAGATTGCCTATATAGGTTTAAGGGCTCTCAAAGACCTACCGAATTCTTAGGACAACTAAAGAAACATCAGCAACATAAAACATATGGTTACAGTACTGTCTTGCATTTGCCTGTGCGCCGGGGCGCACCGGGTCATCAAGTATACCAAAAAGAAAAAAAAACACATACGCTGAGCCAGACACACATGCACCCTCATGGAGATATGCCAAGGAAGAGAAACACGTGACCGCACTACATAGAAAGAGTTAAATGGAAAAAATGTAAGGATCATACTAATTAACAAATTTGATCGCTGTATATTTTACCTACCGACATAAATATATCAATGTAATTTTGTACGTAAATTATCAAATATTGTACCAAAAAAACTATATAAAAACGTGTCATCGGCATATTGCAGTATAGAAATTCCTCCGTCAACTAAATGAGAAATAAGACTTCATATCTACCCATCCTCTTTCGCTTTTGCTATTAGGATGGCCAACATATCTGCAATAATGTTGAACAACATAGGTGACAGCGGGTCACCCTGTCGAAAACCCTTCCTAGTTTGAAAGTAGTGACCAATACCATCATTGACCTTAATTCCTACACTTCCTCCCCTAACAAATTGGTCGATGAGTTGACACCGGCCATTTGGGATCAAAACAATTCATGCGCATAACTTGTTGAAGAAAAGACCATTTATCTTATCATAATCTTTCTCAAAATCGATTTTAATTATCACCCCATCCATTTTATTTCGATGAAGTTCATGAATGGTTTCATGTAAGACAACTACTCCTTCAAGAATATGTCGTCCTGGCATTGCCGAGTGTGTAGGGCTAATAACTGTCTCGGCAACAGTATTAGCTCTAATAGTAGCAACTTTCATGAATATTTTAAAACTAACATTAAGAAGACATATTGGTCTATATTGCTGGATTTGAACCACATTCTCCTTCTTAGGCAACAGGGTAATAACACCAAAGTTTAGTTTGAACAACCGTAATTCCACTGAATGCAGTTGATAGAACATTGGCATTAAATCACCCTTGATAACTTTCCAAAAGGTTTGGTAGAACTCAGCTGGAAAACTAGCAGGTCCTGGAGATTTATTTAACTCCATTTAAAAAATAGCGTCCGTGACTTCCTTCTTTGTGAACTCGGCAACAAGGATATTATTCTCCTCTTGGGTTAATTGCGGAATATCCTGAGTAAAACCCTCACTCAGTGTGAGGGTACAAGTAGTTGGCTCTCCAAACAACTTCTTATAATATTCAGAAATATAAACTTGTAAATTTTCATCACCCACTATGGTTCCTTCCTCTTGTTCTAATTGAAAAAAATTCCTTCGGTGTTTTCCATTTGCAATTAGGTGTAAATATTTAGTATTGTTCCCTCCTTCTTGAATATGTTTTACCTTGGCTCTCTGTGCCCATTTTGACTCCTCATCTCTACGAAGTTTTGTTAAATCATCATTTGCCTTTCTTAAGTTTGCTCTCTCATCATCACCTAGAGGAATTGACTCAGCTTTCAAGTCTAATTCATCTATTAATAATAGAAAATTTTCCTTTTCTTTCTTATATTGTCCACTTAAAATTTTTGCCCATCCTTTGAGAAAACGCCTCATATGTCTGATTTTATTCTGTCATATGGCAATAGGAGAATTCCCACGGGTCTCAGCCTCCCATTCAGCTCTCACTATCTCATAAAAATTCTCATGTTTCAACCATGATGTTTCAAAAGAAAAGTGAGCTCTATTGCCAATATGAGCGTGATTACCCAAATCAATTATCGAAGGAGCATGGTCTGAGCCAGTCCTCACTACAAGAAAAGTTCTAATACTCAACGTCCCATTTTCGTCAGGTATGGCCCCTTTTTCGTCGCCTATGGGCCTAATCCGACGATATGACTTCTGTGGTCGAAAGTGCGTCAGGCAAAGTCCTACCACGTTTTTTCGATTCATCGTGTTCGGGCGCTCTTCCGCCATAGAAAATCGGAACGTTGCAAAAGTGTTTTCGGGAGCACGTTGACTGCTGACGTCATGCAAACTGACACATGGCAGACGCCGTTAACTGTCAGTTAACGCCGTTAACCGGCTAAAACCCCGTGGTAGATGGTAGGCCCAAACAAGGTCTGCCACGCCTTAAGTGGGCCGGCCCATTTAGTTTGCGGGCCGGGCCAGCTGACTTAGTTTGACCGGTCAACTATATAGCTGGGCTGGTCCATTAGGTACGTGGGCCGGGCCTAACCTCTACGGTTGACTGGTCAAAACTTTAATGGGCCGGCCCACTAAGCCCGTGGGCCGGGCCGAATGCCTTCGTTTGACCGGTCAACATGCAAACGGGCCGGCCCACTAAGCATGTGGGGCCCACTTTTCTATTATCTGGCCGGCCCATTTAATAAATGGGGTCCACCATAAAGCAAGTGGGCTGGCCCAAGAAGTTAGTGGGTCGGCCCAATTGTCGTGTGGGTCCCACTTTTCTGTAGTCGGGCCGGCCCATTAAGAAAGTGGGGTCCACCGTAGAGCAAGTGGGCTAGCCCAAGAAGTTATTGGGCCGGCCCAATAAGGGTGTGGGTCCCACTTTCCTGTTATTGGGCTGGCCCATTAAGCAAGTGGGGTCCACCATTTATCAAGTGGGCTGGCCCAACAAGTTAGTGGGCCAGCCCAATAACCATGCGGGTCCCACTTTCCAGTTACCGGGCTGGCCTAGTTACTAGGTGGGGTCCACCATAAAGCAAGTGGGCTGGCCCAACTGGATAGTGGGTCGGGCCAATAATAAAAGTGGATCCCACTTTCCAGTTAGTGAGTGGGATCCACCTTAAAGCAATTGGGCTGGCCCAATAAGTAAGTGGGCCAGCCCAAAATAAAAGTGGGTCCCACACTACTGTAAGTGGACCGACCCACTAAGTTGTAGGGCCCTGGTCGTTTGACTAGTCAACTTGCATTCTGGGCCAGCCAAGTTAGGCTTATGAGAATGCCCATTAAATTTCATGAGCCTAAAATGTGATATCAATGATATACACAATTACATACACAAATAAAATAACTAGGAAAATTACAAGGCAATTAAGTGCCCAAATAAAAAAATTACATATAATCATGGAGGACTTATATTAGCATCATCAATAACACGTTGATATTTTCCAATCGCCTTGATTGAATCTTGTGTACTCTTTGTCAACATGTCAGCTACAGATCTTAAAGCAGCAACACCATGTCTTTCATACAGTACAGCCTTGAGATATTTAATGTTTGATGAAAGGAATGGTCTAGGTTGACGGCAATGAGAGGATGCATCAGAAGAAAGATCAGAAATTTTTGTGGGCCTCTCTACTGATGAAGATTGCTTCATCACAACTGCATTCTGATAACAATGCAAAAAGAGTTAAGCGATGAACTATGCAAACATGTTTTAAGCATTATCGATATGAGATAGTCACAAGTACTAAGCACAGACTTACATTATATTGTTGCATAGGCTCACCACGAAACCTTTTGTGCCCTCTATGTTCTACTAAGGACTTCTTCATTACAACTGCATTCTAGTAATATTGCAAAAATAGTTACAACAATGAACTATTCAAACATGTATTATGCAATGTAGATATAAGATAATAACAAGTTGCATAAATAAGCACACGACAATGTATGGAACTTGTACTAAGCACAGACTTACATCATAATGTTGAACAGGGTCGCTACAGATCCTTTTTTGGCAACTATCTTCTAATGATGACTGCTTCATTACAACTGCATTCTGGTAATATTGCAAACATAGTTACAATAATTAACTATTCAAGCATGTATTATGCAATGTAGAGATCAGATAACAACATGTAGCAGAAATAAGCACAAGATAAGATATGATACATGTACTAAGCACATACTGGCTCGCTGTAGGTCCTTCTCTTGCGTGTACTAGTCGTGGTCGACATGCCTGTCATTTCAGGTTCAGCCATCAGGTGAAATGCTAATCCTTCTGCTCCATTGTCCTTTGTCTGTGTTTAGATATCACATTTAAGACCAAGTCAGCTGGTTTCAAATAACAAAAAACTTGAGCTGCAGAAGGTGGACTGACGGCCCAAGGAGTATCCTCCAGCTCGACCAGCAGAGAACCCCGGCGGATCGTTGAACCCATTGCCGGGGCCATTGAAGCATGTGCCGCGTCCAGGGCCATGGTGGCTGCTGCGATCACCGCGGTCACCGCGGTCACCACGACCTCTGCCGGATCCGTTCCCTCGAGCAGGAGCGAAGCCCCCGCCGCCATTGTTCATCGCCATGACAGCCTCGCCTCCGCCACCCGCACGATCGCTGCCGTCACGAGCCGAAGAGTTCGCACGAGCCCGCCAAAACCCTAGTTTGCGACGCCACGCTCGCCCAGCAGCAATGTCAGCGTCCTTAGGGATTTTTTGTGGCGGTGTTCGACTCGTTTGGGCCTTAGATCGGCGAGCCTCACGAAGGGCAACATTAAGAAGGCTAGGCCGGCCTGGAACACAGCCTCTATTTCTGTCAAATCTCGCAAAAGAGCCCAGTAGCTCATTTTTTGAAATTTTCGTGTTATTCTGACCAGAGCAAGGTTGATTCAGAAAGACTGGCGAACGACGTCGCCGTTGAACCACCATCCATCCCGCAGCATCATAAGCGGCAATGGGGAAAGCTGTTGGCTCGAGAACAGGGAGCCGAGATCGACAGATAGGAGCGACATCGTCGGCCGGCGATGACGAAGGTGAAACCAGGGTTCATACCTTGCATGCAGAAGCGAAATCCCATGCAGCAGATCGCTGACGTCGCTGCCGCTCTAGGCGTTTCTTGGCCCGACGAGCCAATCCCGATGTAGACTCGATCAGATCACGGCCATCATCCGGCGAAGGTGAATGGCAGAAATATTTGAACGCGTCCGCAGAAACAGAAGTTGCGTCTTCCTCCTCTGAAACTGAATCCTCATCGTCAGCCAACACCCAAAACATACTGTGAAAGGCAGGCTCCCGCGAACCCGATGGCGTGGAAGAAACACCGGCGGCCGGCATGCACGACAGCGTCGACGAAACACCGACGGTCAGCGTGCAAGGGATGGCCTCACGGCCGCCCGAGCAGTCGCCTCGCGTAACGGTCATCGCCCCTTCAGCCACGTACAATATAGAAAGATTTTTATTGCATAGTCCATGCATGTATGTGTTGCTTTTTTTGTGTGTATGCATGGATTTAGGAGATGTATATGATGCATGATAGTTTCATTGCCTAGGAAAATTAAGTACTTTGGGTTTAACGGATTTAGGACTTGGACATGTATGAGGTGTGTTAATTGATTTTATAACAATGTTGTAATGTCAATATATGTACAACGCAAATTGGATGCATATCGTACTAAGGTGGTTTGTGATATGTGCAAGGAAGAAACTTAGAAGGACGTAGGACACTTGGTTGAATATGAAAGGTTACAAGTACCTTGAAGAAAAATTCTTTGCTACCACAATGAAAAGACTCACAAAGAAGCAATTTTAAAACAAATGGGTCTTATTGAATAAAGAATATACCCAATTCATGGAGTTGAAACTTGTCGCAAGGTGTCTTGGGCGCGATGAAGAACGGGGAACTGTTGAAGCGGATGATGATTGATGGGTGATTCATCTTAAGGTGACAAATATTTACCACATTCAATATATTTATATGTGATAATTTATTATGTTATGTTTTCAGAATCACCGTAAGCATGCAAAGTGGCGCCACGTGGGGCCTACTTACTTGAAGGGCATGGAAGTCATGATTTCTAAAAATACATTCTACCGGATAAATGGCTTCCATTCCGGGAGAGATATCTTGTAGCTCGTATGATGATGTCGACATGGAAGTAAAGGAACCAATTATGTGGAAGAACTAACCCAAGGTCATCTTCAAAGATGCAGCAAGAAGGTAAAATATTGGGTAATCACAAGGCCAATCCCATAGAAGATGACGAACCCTTTTGTGTGTGTATTCAAACAAACATGTGGCAATATAAATGTAAGGGAGACCGGTGAAGGTCCAACCAATCTTTTTCCGAAAAGTGATACTCCTACGATGATTGATGTCCTTAATTTGATGGTGGAGTGTGGAGTCGTTGAAGGGACTCCTTTGTTTCACACCACTACAAAGATTGTGATGAAGCTCGCATACCGTGAACTATTCATGTTGATTAAAACAAAGGAGGGTCAATTTGATTGGCTTCAAAGGGAGCATGGAGAAATGAGCAAGTAGCAAGTTTTATCCTTTTTCATGAATGATCAAGTGGTTGTTTGTTGGAATTTATTATGTTTCTATGTAATGAACAATCTTAGTGTGTCATGTGTGGATATCTTGAAATATTTTGGTGTGTGGATGTAAGGAACTATGTTGGTTGTGATGCGTGTCTAGTTGTGATGGACTATTATCATGTGTGGATGTCGTGATCAATTTTCATATGTGTTGGTGTTATTTGTTTGTTTCTATGTGAATTTGCATGTGTGGATGTGATGGACTATTATCATGTGTTGATGTCATGATCAATTTGTCATATGCGTTGGTGTTATTATTTGTATGATGCTACGTGAATTGTTTATTGTTTGAGACATTTGCATACCATATGTTCATATATCATTTGTTTGTCGATGGGTGTGATGCGAATGAGAACTATATCACATGGTTGATGCCGCGAGAGGCATCGATACCACATGATAGAGCATCCAATTCACTCAAAATGATCCACATATAGGATGTACGTGAGAGGATTTTGGATCCGTTGTTTCCGACGAGAGAAGAATAGACGTCTTCTTTCATATTTGTGAGAAATGCCTGAAGTGATGTCTTTTGGCGATAGATACGCGAGAACATCTACTATATTTTGATAGGTTGCCTATAATATATTACGAACTTGTAATGTAAGAACAACAACCATATTTTGGTAGCACGCCTCTAATATATGACGAACTTGTAATGTAGGCCCAGCAGAATTTGACCCGTTTCATTGACCTATTTATGTCAATACTAACTAGTTTGCTGGCAGCCGACAACAAGTTTGCCAAGGTCTCATTGCTCAGAGCACCTTTCTTTGACGGCAAATCTCCCACGGCGTACACCCAGCAAGTAATTTTCCGAAAACCACCCTCTAAATAGGTGAATTTGATTTTGGCTGCTGGCTTATGTTATCAAGAAAGTAGATTTTTTACCATAAAACCAAAATACAAAAGTAAATAATCTCAACAAAACAACCCAACCAGTGACCCCTATATATCATTCAATGAGGAATACACAAGTTTTCACTCTTGGTACACACTATGAGACGTACTTTTTTCAGGCATCTAAAAAAGGACGTACTTCCGTGCACCAAAATCCTAATAATAATTGAGGAGTTAGAGCATCCCCTTCGGCGTCCCAAATTAAGCGCCGACAGGTGCACCGACAACTGCTTCCTCCACTTAGAAGGGCTGCCCCACACTGGTGACCCAATCACCGCTCCTAATAGGACATTTTGACAATAACAAATTAAATCTCACAAATAGAGATAGAAATTCGAATGAAGTTTTGCAAATAACAATTCAGATGTTGGCCAACATTTGGCCACCAAATGCCATCATCTCATTGCTCGGCCATCGTCCGCCGCCACGACAGTGTAGTGGGCGCGCTCGGCATTCCCCTCTCACGGCAGCATATACGCCAACTTCTCCTTTAACGTGACTTTGTGCGGCTTCGCGAGCCCCTTCGCCACCGCATTTTTCTACAGAGGCATAACGGAAACGTGACGCGTGGAGCTGAAGCTGGAGAGGTGGGCGGGAGCTAGAGTGGAGGGTGAGAGAAATGAAAACTGTGGGTGGGAGGGGAATGGAATTGGGGAATAGAAGTAGGATTTTCGGGCTAGTGTTTGCCAGATGGGGCCCACATACGAAATCCGACGTGTCATGAGGTGCCGGTGTGCCTGATTCACGCCTCGTTCGAAGGGACTAGCACGGGGTTGTTGACGATTTTATTGGGATCGGAAACATGTTGGCTATTTTTCGTCACACCAGTGTGGATCTGAAAATATAACTAATCTTTATATATTCACTATAATTATTGGGACCGCCGGTGAAGATGCTCTTATTTAGCCTTAATTGGCTAAATCCATTTTTGCTGATCCACCTCGCTCCATCCCTGGCGTGGAGCAGCTGCGTCCGCCAGCCAGTGGCAGCGCTCATTTCTTTTTCACTCTTGACCGCTGACCAATCACGAATCGCTTCTTCCTTGTTTTCAGCAGAAAACCCCAACTGATTCCACCTGCCCACTTCCCCACTTCCACCTTGCCCCACTCCTCTTCAGCCACTCCCTCAAACCCCCGAGCTTCTCCTTGTCCTTACAGATCTGAGGAATGGCGGCCGAGGGGAGGGACAGGGGCTCGCCGTCGTCGGCCATGGGGCAGGGCGACCAGAGCGCCAAGAAGCAGAGGGTGGAGCCGCTGCCCAACGGCTCGGCGGTGAAGCAGGAAGTCGTGGTGCACGACGGAGCCGGAGGCGCCGTCGTCGCGGAGGTGAACGGGGCCAGGGTGGAGGTCACCCTCAAGATGGACATCTCCGTTCTCCACTGCCCCCTTTGCTTCTCCCCTCTCAAGCCCCCTGTCCACAAGGTTCGTTCTTTCTCGCTCTCTTGATTTCTCCAACGTCCAATCGGCTCTCGGTTTGTGTCTAAGCAGCTTCGATCTGTGACAGTGTAAGGCCGGACATCTGGCCTGCGGCGGCTGCGTCGCCGATCTGCCGGGGAACCAGTGCCGTCGATGCGAGCACGGCGGCGCGTTCGACCATGAGCCGGCGATGGACGCCGTCGTCTCGGCGGCGCGGGTGGAGTGCCCGCACGAGGGCTGCGGCCGCTTCGTCCCCTACTACGAGGCCAGCGACCACAAGGGCGCCTGCCTGCACGCGCCGTGCCTGTGCACGGAGCCCGGCTGCGGCTTCGCGGCCCCGCCGTCCGCCCTCGTCGCGCACCTCTCCGCCGCCCACTCCGTGCCCGTGCACAGGGTCCCCTGCGGCAGGCCCAACAAGATCCAGGTGCCGGTGCCGTGCCCCCGCGGCGCCTGATCGTCGTCACCGGGGACGACGGGCGCCACGGTCCCGTGTTCCTCCTCACGCTCTCCGCGCTCGGCGCCGTCACCGTCGTGTCCGTGGTCTGCGTCCGGGCGGACACGTGCATGCTGCCGCGGTACACGGTTAAGATGTGGGCCAACGGGCCGCCACCGGGGCCGGGGTCGCCGGCGAACCGCAAGACAGACACCGTGCTGGCGGACGTCGAGGCGGTGAGCAGCTCGTCGCCGGGCCTTGTCGCCTTGGAGGACCTCACGTCGTACCTCATGGTGCCGCCGCGCTACCTGGTCGGGCCTGCCGCGTCCAAGGAGCTTCCTCTCCACATCCGTATCGAGAAGAACATCTCCGCCTGATCAGTCCGTGATGTTCCATCCAGAAGAAGAGCTTCTGATCTGTCGTTAGTGTTCCAGGCATCCAGCATAGTAATCCTACGGTAACTTTGAGCTTAATTTAGTCGGGGAAGGTTCCGCTTGTCATTCAGCATAGAAGTGATGGATTCTGGTTTCACTGTGCACTATTTCGTGGCTGTTATTAGTACTTCAAAATCAGACGAGGTACTGTGAAAATTCCAAACCAAATGGATTTCCATTATGTCACTGTCCATGTCATAAAATATTTTCTGTATGGACAAGATAACCTTAGAGCATCTCCACCGGTGGCCCCCAAAGAGACGCCGTCACTTCCTCTATTTAGGTGAGCTGTTCCCACACCGGTGCCCCCAAACTGGCTGTCCCGATAAATGTTTTGAATTAAAATCACAAATAAAAGCATAGAAAATCGAATAAAGAGAAGAAACATTCTACAAACTAATACTCCCTCCGTTTTTTAATTGACTCGAATTTAGTACAAGTTTGTACTAAATCCGAGTCAATTAAAAAGGAACGAGAGGAGTACATAATTGGAAACATGGTTTACACGAAGATATAATTTGGAATATGGTTTTCCACAAACTAATACATAGTTTGAACCATGGTTGACACAAATAACATTGCAAAATAACTAAACCTAACTAGGCCGGTCATCGCAGGTTTTGTGTGTTCGCTGCCAAGAAAGAACACTCGCAGGCACACCTAGTCGCCCAAACTGGAAAATCCAGCTGTTGACGCTGCACCTGTTGGTTCTTTCGAGGAAGAGCATCCAAAAACATGCGTGCCTATTTTCGTTGCGAAGAAACAACACTTAGTAGTCGTCCTCCTCGGCGATGTTGCCATGGTAGTGGCGGCGGCAGCGCGTCTCGTCGAACACCTTGACGGTCATGTACCCCTCGCCAAGGTAGGAGAACATGAGCATGAAGCCGGCTTCGAGTTGGTGGTAGAGCGCGAACTTCTCCCAGCCGATGTGGAGGTACATCTTGCCGCGCGCGTCGTAGATCACGTCCACAATCCACCGGCAGCAGCCGCAGGCAGCCTCCCGCAGATGCAGCGAGCCCGGCTGGTCACCGACGACGAAGTCGGCGAACGTGTCCGGCAACCTCTGGATGTCGTGTGGGTCGCCCTTGAGGACAATTACGAACTCGAACACCACACGCTGCTCCTCCTCATGTAGATCCCATGATGAAGACAATGGCATCACAGGCGACGGTGAGCGTGCAGCTCTGCCGTGGCCACGACCACGACCACGGCCGCAACCTCGGCCTCGACCAGACATGGTGTCATCTCTTTCAGATGGTGGCGGCTAGGGTTGGGGAGAGAGGCGCTAGGGTTTGTGTATTAGAGGGACGATGAGAGGCGGCCCTTTTTATAGGCCGACAGGAGGCGGGGGAGCGGTGGCGCTCATTAACACCGGCACGCAGAGCAACGCACGATGGGACGGTTCGCTGCGCGTCTGTGGAAACTGCACCGCCACTACGCCCCAATAACTCCCGTCGCGAGGTAGGTGACGGTTAGGTTAAAATTGAATGTTTCGCTGACGCGTCTGCCCCGCCACTCCCCGTTGGCGTCGACTTTTGGGATGTGTGACTGACAGGCGGCTCCCCAGGCCCAAAATTTTCAGCCTCGCGAGACGCCGGCGCGCCCGATTCACGCCCTTGGCCAAGGGGCCGGCACGGGGTTGCCGATGCTTCTATTGGGCTCGAAATATCGCCGGCGCCGTTGAAAGTGCATGGAGCCCCCATGTGTGGTTTTGGTAATTAATGACAATCCATATGGACTAATGTTTGCATTGAGTTATATTTGTAGGAGTTGTCCATAGGCAATTCTTGAACCATATGTTGGCTTCAAGGTTGCAATAAGAAGAAATTGATGAAGGATATCAAGTGTCAAGTATGTCTTGAAGATGAAGATGTAGTGAGCCCTCAAGTTACTTCAAGACATCAACATGATGAAGAATGAAGAAATATAGTGCAAGTTCAAGATGAGCCAACTCGAAGAGTTCATAAGCTTGAAGCTTGCCATGGAGAAATGATGTGCAAGTTCAAGATGAACCATCTCGAAGAGATCGATCCTTTGCTTGAGTCTTGCCATCCATATGGTGATCATGGATATGTGAAGATGCGCCGAAGAAGAAGCTCTCTCATGGTGGATTATGGGGGAGCAATCCACATGGTGGTCATGGTTATGCGAAGATGCGCCGAAGAAGAAGCTCTCCCATGGTGGTTTATGGGGGAGCAATCTACAAGACTTCGTCAAGCAAGCACAATCAAGAAATGCGTTCCATCTTGTTGAGGTCAAGATCGTCGTCATCAAGCTCAAGTGGAATGCGCAAGTATAAGGTTTGCTCTTGATAGGGTTTCTTTCTCACCGGTCTCATAGTGTAGTTGGAGACCGGTTTATAGTTTAGTTGCCGTTCTATCAAAAGGGCTCTCGAGTGAGTAACTCGATCGTATCGTTCGGAGAGAGCTCAAACCTTTGCATCCTTGCATCATCTTTCTTGGTTGTCATTTGGACCTTATCCATGTGATGTTTTAGAGCTTGTGCTTATTCTCATGACAAGCTCTAGTTCATCGAAAACGGATTTCACATAGATCCATTGTTGCGTTTTCGAGTTTGGTTCATCATCTTTCTTGGTTGTCATTTGGATCTTATCCATGTGATGATTTAGAGCTTGTGCTTATTATCATGACAAGCTCTAGTTCATCAAGAATGGTTTTTGCACGGGCAACTTGTTGCATTTTCGAGATTGGAGGTTTTACCGATATGTCTTTTTTAGATAGGTCAAACCTTTCATCATTTGTTTCTATCCTCCCTTGTTGGACTATGATGGTTTCCTGCATGATCTTGTAGAGCTTGTTCCTAGCTTCAAAACAAGCCCAAGATCATCAAAATCGGAGTCCGGATGCTAAAGTTATGCCCGTTTTAGTTTTGGTGTTTCTGCAGTTTACTTGGGCCGGATATTTCGGAAATATCCGGGCCGGATTATCCGGGCCGGATATTTCGGAAATATCCGGGCCCCTCGAAATCGGCTAAGGACCTGGGGAATTGCTGCTCAGTATAGGGGCCGGACTTTTGGCCGGATTTTGACCAGGTTTTGTCCCTGAGGCCGGATTATCCGGGGGGCGGATTATCCGGCCCCAACTTTGGCCGGATTATCCGGCCCTCGAAAGTCTGCAACGGCTCGATTTTCTTGGGGGGGTATAAATACCCCCTTCTTCCTCCCTGGGCTATTGCTTCTTCCACTCTCTCACTCCTCCATTGTTGTTCTTGAGAAGCTTGCCCTATCTCTCTATCCCTCCATGATTCTTGCCCCATTTTGAGGGAAAAGAGAGAGGAGATCTAGATCCACACTTTGACCAAACCAAATCATCTCTTTGTGAGTGAATCTTTGGGATCTAGATCTTGGAGAATTTTGTGTTCTCCTCTTTGTTCTTCCTCTCTTATTCCCCCAATAGCTTTTGTAGCTTTGTTGGAATTTGAGAGAGAAGGACTTGAGCATCTTTGTGGTGTTCTTGCCATTGCATTTGGTGCATCGGTTTGAGTTCTCCACGGTGATTCGTGGAGGTGAAAGCAAGAAGGTTGTTACTCTTGGGTTCTTGGAACCCTAGACGGATTCTAGGCCTTTGTGGCGATTTGTTGGGAGCCTCCAATTAAGTTGTGGATGTGTGCCCCAATCTTTGTGTAAGGCCCGGCTTGCGCCTCGAAGGAAATCCCTTAGTGGAACCGTGACCTAGGCCTTTGTGGCGAGGGTCACCGGAGATCTAGGTGAGGCGCCTTCGTGGCGTTCGGTGTGTGGTGTGAGTACCGCATCTTGGGGTGAGGCCTTTGTGGCGTTGGTGTGCATCGAGCAACCACACCTCAAGGTGAGCCTCTTGTGGCGTTCGGGAGCACTAAGCAACCGCACCTCTCCACCGGAGATTAGCACTCGCAAGAGTGTGAACTCCGGGATAAATCATCGTCTCCCGCGTGCCTCGGTTATCTCTATACCCGAGCTCTTTACTTATGCACTTTACCTTGTGATAGCCATCGTGCTTGAAGTTATATATATCTTGCTATCACATACTTGCTTGTATTGCTTAGCATAAGTTGTTGGTGCACATAGGTGAACCATAGTATATAGGCTTTGGGCTTGACAAAGTAAACGCTAGTTTTATTCCGCATTTGTTAAGCCCATCTCGTAAAAGTTTTAAATCGCCTATTCACCCCCCCTCTAGGCGACATCCGTGTCCTTTCAATTGGTATCAGAGCAAGGTCTCTCATCCTTAGGCTTAACCGCCTTGAGAGTAAAGATGTCGGTTAGGGGATTAGTGCACAATAACTTGTTCATATTTGATGGCACAAATTATGATCTATGGAAAATTTATGTGCTTAATATTTTACGGCGTATGTCCCCGGACATGGAGCGATTTCTTGGCATGGGTTTTTCTTCTCCTAAGGATCCTCAAAATTTATCTCTTGAGGAGGAGAAAAACTCTTGCCTCGATGCTCTTGCTTCTCATGTGTTTTCCATTGTTGTGAGCAATGTAGTTACTTCTTCAATCATGCCTTTTGGGAGCGCTCATGAATTATGGACAAAGCTTCAAGATAAACATGATGTGTCCAATATCATTGAGGATGATTGTTTTGCTTCCACTTCCGGCCGTGATGAGTTCTCATATTCATCCACTTCACCAAAGTGTGGTAAGACACAAGGTAATGATATGGTGAGTGGTGATGAAAATTGCAATGTTGATATTGAGCTTACTATTGATGATTCTTCATCTCTATCTCATTGCAATGCTTCATCTTTGGACTTAAACACATCTAGCACTAGAAATAATTTACATGCTTGTGTTGATAGTCCTTGCATATCAGGTGTAAGTTGCTTAAATAAATCTCATGATGATATGCTTGATTTTTCTTGTGGCCATGATAAAAATGCTTCTATTTCCTCTAGTTGTTGTGTGTCTAACAATGTAGAGGAAACCAAAGATTCTATTGGTCAAGACAAGATCTTGAAAGGAGCCTCAAGTAACTCCTCATCTTTATCTCACGGTCCTCATATATGCCTTATGGCCAAGGGTTCCACGGTACCTCCTACCATGGAACCTAATATTTCTCGTGGTGATAAGGATGAGGATGAATATGAAGAAGAGGATTGGGTTGTCTCTCTACACGATAAAGGTGAGAGTGTATTCAAGGTTCTTTACAAAGATAAAATTGCTAGCTCTCACTTCTTTGAAATCTTGACTACCGCTATTGAGAGCCAAAAACTTATTTGGATGCATGAGAACACCATTGATAAAAAGGGTGCTCTTGAACGAGAGTATGCCGATGATGTAGCATCTTTAAAGAATGACCTTGAAGAAGAACAAGAGACCGTAGCCTCTCTTGAGGAGCAACTTGAAACCCTTGAGGTGTCTCAAAATGAAATATTTGCTAAACTCACTAAAGAAAGAGACCATGCTAAAGCTAAATTAAAATTGCTTAAAAATGAAAAGTCCAAAGTTGGTGTTGGTCATGATAAACTTGTTAAGGATCTAGATGATCTAGACAAGGCCCACAAGGCCTTGGAGAGCGAACACTCTATCCTCACCAAGTCCTATGAGCAACTACAAGCTTCATATTTAAAAGAGCATGCTATGTTACCCTCTCTTCTTAATATGTCTTGTGATGATGCTTGTGCTACTAACTCTACTTCTTGTGAAGCATCTATCTTGAAGGAGAATGTTGAGCTAAGGGCTCAACTTGAGTTGCTAACTAGAAATTATGGGAAATTGGAAGAAAATCATGGAAAGCTTTCTAGCTCCCATGAGGATCTTCTAGCTTCTCATGATAGGCTAAAGTTAGCTCATGAGGCTATCATATAAAAGGAAACACCTTGTGAGCCTCATGTGGATACTAGCACTACTACCCAAAATGCTATATTGCCATGTGCTAGTCCTAGTAATTCACCCACTCATAGTATTGCTAAATCTTGTGATGAATTATCTTCCTTGCCTTGTTGCTCTAACAATGAAGGTTCTACTTCCTCTAGTACTTGTGTTGTTACTAACCATGTAGAGGAAATCAAAGAGCTCAAGACCCAAGTCACTTCTTTGAAGACCGACTTGGTAAAGAGTCAAGAAGGGAAATGCAAACTTGACACGATGTTAAGTGTGCAACAATCCCCCAATGACAAGAGTGGACTTGGATTCAACTCCAACAACAAGAACAAGTCCAAGAACAACAAGATTAAGAAGGGCCAATTACAAGTCAAAGACCCGGCCAAGATTGTTTGCTTCAAGTGCAAAATTGAAGGGCATCATGTTAGATCTTGCCCTTTGAAGAAGAAGCAAAAAGGGAAGCGGCCTCAAGCTCAAACTCATATTCAACCTCAAGTTGAAGAAATGCCACTTCCCAAGAATAATCAAGCCAATGCTCCCATTGTGGAGAAATCTAGTGAGAAGAAGGAGAAGAAAAGAACTTGCTACATATGTCGTGAGAAGGGCCACATCTCCTCCTTTTGCACTATAGGTACCTCATCCAACTCTATCACCATTGATGATGTTTATTCTCTTCGTAAGGATGAGGGTGGCAATGTGTTTGCCAAATTTGTTGGTGCCCAAAGTGGTGTCAAGAAAAGAACCATTTGGGTTGCCAAGCCTATTGTGACTAACCTCTTAGGACCCAACTTAGTTGGGGACCAACAATCCAAAACTTGATCAATAGGTGCTTGTTGGAGGGCATTGGAGACTTGGCTACATCATGAAGAATTAAGGGATCTTCATCATTTATATTATCTCAAGCCAAGTCTTTTGGTTATCTTGCTTCTATCATATATTCAATGTTCCTCCTTGCGGTAACATGTTCTCAACTAATTTATATTGAAAGTTACTCGCCCCTTTGCATGTGTTAGTTTTGTTCCTAACATGTGTTTGTATATGTTGTGCTTCCTAATAGTTTTGCTTGAGAAATCAAGTCTATGCATGTTGGGTTGCACACCATGTATTTTTGTTTGTGTTGGAGCCTCTTTGCATCTTGTTGTATCTTATATGGTTCTTATGAGCGATTAATGGACAATCCCATTTTGGGGGAGTGATATTCCTTTGGGAATTTCATGATCCTAAACAATGTGTGTACATGAGGAATATCACTTAGAATTGATATTGCGAGATTATCTAGTCGCTATGTGGTATGTCATCTTCATGAGAAATTCAAATTCTAATGTCCATTAATATCTCTACTTGGATCTTATTTGCCTCTTGTGAAAATAAATTCCTTATCACATTATGGGGGAGTAATAAGCTTTGTGCATATTACAAGCCTAGAAAATGTGAACATTTGAGGTTGTGTCACATAGAATTGATACCGTAAATTATCTCTCTCCTATGTGGCATGTTTGCTCAAACAAGCTCCAATTTGCTTAAATGGCTTCATTGCTAATATCTTTGTGGATCTTATTTGTGAAAGTTTTTCTTGGCATGGTTTTTCACAACGTGTCCCTCAATACATTTTTGGAAAACCATGTGCTTCAAGTCATACTATTAATTGCTTTGCATGTTGGTATGAATACTATTAATTGCTTTGCATGTTGGTATGAATACTATTAATTGCCTTGCATGTTGGTATGACTAAATGAAGCTATCAAGAAACTATCTTTGCATGATGGTTAACTCTTATCTTTTACCATATGCTTTGTTCGTTGTAAATATGATCTTATGTATACTTACAAACTACCACCGGAAAATATTTCCTAATACCTCTTGTCCTAGGACAATTGGTAATCAATTATGAGGTAGATATTTATTGATCATATCTACATTGGCTCTTGTGTTTAAATTGCCTTATTTATTGCCATGAATTTGTTGTGCTTTGACTCCCATGTGTCTTCCTTGCATCTCATGGATCTAATTTGTCTATTCAAACTTTCTTAGCATTTTAAGTAGATATAGGTAGCGTGATGATCCTAGTTTTGTGCATTTTGTATCCATATTCTAAATCCTAGATAATGCACTAATCTTGGGGGAGCTCTCCTATATTTGTTATAATGCTTAAACTTCTCTTGATCATTATCAAAATTTTGGTTTTGGGAGACATAAATTTCCTTTTGGTACTTTGTGCCATCATAAAAAGTGTCGAGGGTTTGGTTTATTTGTTGGAACCTTGCTCTCTTGGGAGTTGGTTATCTCATTCCTTTGTGCTTAGGCTTAATTAGCTTCTTATAATGAGATAAGTCTTTGGAGTCAATCTTGTGTTGATTTGATTCTTTGATATAATTTGGGCAACCATTGTCTCTTGATTTATTTGGTGTTTTGTCCAAATTGTATCTTCCTTTGGTCCTTGAAAGTATTGTGCATGCATATTTAATATATGTATATCTTATGGCATGTGTCACTTTCATTGATCCAATATATAGGGTAAACTCCATCAAATCCTAATTTGGCTAAGATGTGCATGAAATTCAATTTCATATCTATATGCACATAGAATTGTGGAGTTTGTCCTATATGTTGTAGTGTGTCTAACTACTTCGGACCCAATTAGTTTGGGGACCATTTTGTACTTACCTTTGTGTTAGGTACAATGGATATGCATTGGATGCTTGTCTCACTCTTGGAAAGAAGTGGTGACTCAATGGTAACTTGAGGGAAGCTAGGATGGTCAACGAACACATATCTACTACATCCACACCAATGCTATCTTGGTAACAAGTATCTTCTCATGCATACTTTTCTTGTATCCAACCTTATGGTTGCATCTTGGCATGAATCTCTTGATTTGCAAATGTTGTGCTTCTTGCAAAAGTCTTAATGAAACTTCTTTATTGTGAATGTGAGTAATTTGAGATGAGTGCATTTGTTGGGAAGTATTTTAAATCATGCTCATGATTCATCCATCCCAACTATGCCTATCTAGCAATTTTATTGCATATCAATTCATCAAGGCTCTCACATGTGCAATATAGATGAAAGTGCAAATTTAGTTACTTCTTTTGGTATCCTCGTTTGTGATACTTGTTGCCTTTCTCGAATGCATCCCAACTATCTTCTATCCCTTGTTGATATTTTTGATGTATTTTATTTGTTTGTGGTTGAAATTCATGAATGTACAATAAGATAAAATTGAGCATTTGGCCATGCTATTAAGCAAAAAAAATTATTGGTATATTGCATGACTTCGTCTTGGATATCATACTATTTTTCTTGCGTATCTATTTTGTGTGTGCATGTTTCTTTGTGGATAAATATCTTTGTGATATTGCCCACTTAGAGAAACTTATACACATAAGAGATGATACATCTCCTTTTGATATCTTATCTATTTATTGCGTGTTGATTGGTCATGCTAAGCAATATAATTCATTGAAGACTATGATCTCATAATATGCTTTATCATGCCTTTCACATATCATCTTGGTTGAGCCTTTTATTATGGTGCCTCTTACTTGTTGCTCAACTATTTGTTTGTTGCAAGTGTTTAGCTTACTTTTCTATCTATGATCTATTACAAATGTTTGTGTTTTAAATGAGGGAGTGAGGATTCCATGTTATGCATATTGTATTCAAATGCAACATTTTATTTTATGCATGTACATTGGGGAGCTTCCTCATTTGATTTAGAACACTATCTTGTGGTGATCATTAGAGTTTGATTCACTTGGTATCTTTTGTTTTTGAATGATATTATGGGAGTGATGATTCCATGTTTGTGCACTTTATACTCCAATGCAAATTGTCTAGTTTTGTGCACAAACCTTGGGGAGCTTCCTCATATTATTTAGAGAAATCTTCTTGATCTTATCATAATATCTATCTTTCTTTTGGTATCCTCTTTCTGGTTCATTTGGTTGCTTGCTTCATTTGTTGAAGCTTCTAGACTTTGTTATCTTTTTGCAATCTTTGATCCTATCTATAGTGTGATTCCTTCCGAATATTCGTCATTGGATATGTGCATTTGATTCCACTCAAATTATGAGAAATGCACACGCTATGGAGGAACTCTCACTATATTGGCCTTCTAAATTTTTCACCCATTTCGGCAATTGGTGCCAATGGGGGAGAAGTTTGGAGGGTTTAAGGGAATTTGGTTATGTCTTTGCTTTGTGCTTAAGCATGTGCCTTTATTGCATTGCATCTTGTTGCATTGCATAGTTGAATATTTAGAGGAAACTCCACTAGGCTTTGAATGCCAATATATGCAATGAAAGTCAAGATCATTCGCACATGCATATATTATGGGGGAGTTTGCTCTATATATTCAACTTATTTGTTACTTAAATTCCTTATATAAACTCTCTTCAAAGAGATTGTCATCAATTACCAAAATGGGGGAGATTGAAAGTGCATGGAGCCCCCATGTGTGGTTTTGGTAATTAATGACAATCCATATGGACTAATGTTTGCATTGAGTTATATTTGTAGGAGTTGTCCATAGGCAATTCTTGAACCATATGTTGGCTTCAAGGTTGCAATACGAAGAAATTGATGAAGGATATCAAGTGTCAAGTATGTCTTGAAGATGAAGATGTAGTGAGCCCTCAAGTTACTTCAAGACATCAACATGATGAAGAATGAAGAAATATAGTGCAAGTTCAAGATGAGCCAACTCGAAGAGTTCATAAGCTTGAAGCTTGCCATGGAGAAATGATGTGCAAGTTCAAGATGAGCCATCTCGAAGAGATCGATCCTTTGCTTGAGTCTTGCCATCCATATGGTGATCATGGATATGTGAAGATGCGCCGAAGAAGAAGCTCTCTCATGGTGGATTATGGGGGAGCAATCCACATGGTGGTCATGGTTATGCGAAGATGCGTCGAAGAAGAAGCTCTCCCATGGTGGTTTATGGGGGAGCAATCTACAAGACTTCGTCAAGCAAGCACAAGCAAGAAATGCGTTCCATCTTGTTGAGGTCAAGATCGTCGTCATCAAGCTCAAGTGGAATGCGCAAGTATAAGGTTTGCTCTTGATAGGGTTTCTTTCTCACCGGTCTCATAGTGTAGTTGGAGACCGGTTTATAGTTTAGTTGCCGTTCTATCAAGAGGGCTCTCGAGTGAGTAACTCGATCGTATCGTTCGGAGAGAGCTCAAACCTTTGCATCCTTGCATCATCTTTCTTGGTTGTCATTTGGACCTTATCCATGTGATGTTTTAGAGCTTGTGCTTATTCTCATGACAAGCTCTAGTTCATCGAAAACAGATTTCGCATAGATCCATTGTTGCGTTTTCGAGTTTGGTTCATCATCTTTCTTGGTTGTCATTTGGATCTTATCCATGTGTTGATTTAGAGCTTGTGCTTATTATCATGACAAGCTCTAGTTCATCAAGAATGGTTTTTGCACGGGCAACTTGTTGCATTTTCGAGATTGGAGGTTTTACCGGTATGTCTTTTTTAGATAGGTCAAACCTTTCATCATTTGTTTCTATCCTCCCTTGTTGGACTATGATGGTTTCCTGCATGATCTTGTAGAGCTTGTTCCTAGCTTCAAAACAAGCCCAAGATCATCAAAATCGGAGTCCGGATGCTAAAGTTATGCCCGTTTTAGTTTTGGTGTTTCGTAGCTTACTTGGGCCGGATATTTCGGAAATATCCGGGCCGGATTATCCGGGCCGGATATTTCGGAAATATCCGGGCCCTCGAAATCGGCTAAGGACCCGGGGAATTGCTGCTCAGTATAGGGGCCGGACTTTTGGCCGGATTTTGACCAGGTTTTGTCCCCGAGGCCGGATTATCCGGGGGCGGATTATCCGGCCCCAACTTTGGCCGGATTATCCGGCCCTCGAAAGTCTCGCAACGGCTCGATTTTTCTTGGGGGGTATAAATACCCCCTTCTTCCTCCTTGGGCTGTTGCTTCTTCCACTCTCTCACTCCTCCATTGTTGTTCTTGAGAAGCTTGCCCTATCTCTCTATCCCTCCATGATTCTTGCCCCATTTTGAGGGAAAAGAGAGAGGAGATCTAGATCCACACTTTGACCAAACCAAATCATCTCTTTGTGAGTGAATCTTTGGGATCTAGATCTTGGAGAATTTTGTGTTCTCCTCTTTGTTCTTCCTCTCTTATTCCCCCAATAGCTTTTGTAGCTTTGTTGGAATTTGAGAGAGAAGGACTTGAGCATCTTTGTGGTGTTCTTGCCATTGCATTTGGTGCATCGGTTTGAGTTCTCCACGGTGATTCGTGGAGGTGAAAGCAAGAAGGTTGTTACTCTTGGGTTCTTGGAACCCTAGACGGATTCTAGGCCTTTGTGGCGATTTGTTGGGAGCCTCCAATTAAGTTGTGGATGTGTGCCCCAATATTTGTGTAAGGCCCGGTTTCCGCCTCGAAGGAAATCCCTTAGTGGAACCGTGACCTAGGCCTTTGTGGCGAGGGTCACCGGAGATCTAGGTGAGGCGCCTTCGTGGCGTTCGGTGTGTGGTGTGAGTACCGCATCTTGGGGTGAGGCCTTTGTGGTGTTGGTGTGCATCGAGCAACCACACCTCAAGGTGAGCCTCTTGTGGCGTTCGGGAGCACTAAGCAACCGCACCTCTCCACCGGAGATTAGCACTCGCAAGAGTGTGAACTCCGGGATAAATCATCGTCTCCCGCGTGCCTCGGTTATCTCTATACCCGAGCTCTTTACTTATGCACTTTACCTTGTGATAGCCATCGTGCTTGAAGTTATATATATCTTGCTATCACATACTTGCTTGTATTGCTTAGCACAAGTTGTTGGTGCACATAGGTGAACCATAGTATATAGGCTTTGGGCTTGACAAAGTAAACGCTAGTTTTATTCCGCATTTGTTAAGCCCATCTCGTAAAAGTTTTAAATCGCCTATTCACCCCCCCTCTAGGCGACATCCGTGTCCTTTCAGCCGTTTGGGGCGCGCCGGTGTGAGCCCATTTTCGCTCCCGGCCCCCAAATCGCTATCGGGGCCGCTATGGGGGGCGCCGGTGGAGATGCTCGCGTCCTCCAAAGTCTTTTGTGGCGCGCCCAATAGTTTTTTTCGGCCCCAATCGTGCACCCCAATACGCTGTCCGGCACCCAAAGCCCGTCCCCGCTCCACATTGGACGCTCCCGACAGAGCGAGAAGCGAGGCGGGGAGTGGCGGACCCAAAGCATCATTGACACACGAACGAAGTGTCGCAGCTGTGCCTTAATGTTGACGGAGGGGCAGACGAGACGTCTCATCGGAGTTGCGCCTCCTTCAAGCGTCGCCGCCGTTCGCACGCCACCACACGTTCATGCTTTCTTCCCGCGGCTTCTGGCCTCTTCCCACGCTTTCTTCCCGTCCCTTCTTGTGTCACCAACGCCTATAAAAGGCCTCCTCCACTCAATGGACACCACCACAGCCGCCGACATCCCTTTCTTCGCCGCAACACATGCCTCGTCACCTGCGCAGAACCTACGAAATAATGAGCCACGCCGGCGCCGGCCAGTTGGCTCCACCACCGTCTCCACCTCCACCTCCATCTCCACCACCACCAGAGTTCGACGTCGACCCAGAGGCTACGAACAACGAAGCATGGGAGGAGGCGGCGCTAGTGGCCACCATATCGGACTTTGACGCCGCCACAGCGAAAGAGACGCGTCTTCGCCTGGCGGAGGAGATGGGCGAGCAGTGGCGTGCAGAGGGGCTGCAGCGGCGCCGCTACGAGCTGCACGAGCATCGGCACATTGAGTAGATGGGCGAGCGGCTACGGATGCGGGAGCTCCATCAACGGCTACGGCGGGTGGAGCTGGTGCAACAACTGCGGGACGATGAGGCGGAAGCAGAAGCGGTGGCCCGGGAGGCGAAGATGTTGGTGGCGGTGGCGCAAGTGGAGGAGGAGGAGGATGAGGAGGCTAAGGAGGAGGGCAGTGACGACCTCGACAGGTCCAACGACGACGGACCGGACCCGGAGGAGGCAGCGGACGCTCGTCGAGTCGTTCGAGATGCACAAGAAGCTGCAGGACGACGCCCGCGTCCGCGAGGAGGACAATGACACGTGGGTTCGCCCTGGCGTTGAACTCTCCCTCTAGCAGGAGCGGCAGCGGAGGGTAGGCGACGATGCGGCGAACGAGCACCGACGTATTATCGTCACGCTCCGTAGGGAGTGGCGGTGCGTGGCGCACGAGCAGCGGCGAAGGGGAGGCGACGATGAGGCGAGGCTATCGAATGCACCGTCGAGCGGCCAGTAGTCCCGGGTCAGATAATCTAGCCGTTTTCATTCAAACTTGTAAAATATAATCAAATGTTAATAAAAACTTTTGTTTCCGTGCATCTTTATAGATTTCTGACCTCTAAATGGAACGCGCGACTTGGCAGCGACACCCCCAAACGTTGATCCGACGCGATTTGGGGACCCGACTGGAGATGCTCTTAGGATCGATTAAAACAATCCTGATCTTGCACCGATCCGACACTAAGTAGGGTTTTAGTTCAGGTTGTAAGACTGCTCGTTGAATTTATAAGACGATGTTGTGTGGAATAATGGTCCTCTGTTTCTGTCACCCTCATTGCAAGGTCTTGGTGATCGATGTCGAAGATAGTGGTATCTATGTTTCTCCCAATATCTCTTCTCACTTATCTGGTCGTTGGGAAAACTCCATCTTATGGGGTGGTTCCCTAACCATCGAGTGTACAAAAGTATGTCTACCCCTTGCGGTGGATGGATTATGTGGCTATCCAAAATCTACGAGGTTTGATAAGCTTGCGCAGCTGCAGTATTTTGTAGCTTCTCTATCAGGTGCATGGAATATCATTGATATCCCTTTGGTGGAGTTAGAGGTGGAGATTTTGGAGTACTGTGATGTAACTTAGAATTGATAAATTTCTTTGTTGGTCTTTCCGTCTTTGCTTCATCGTTAAATTCAGATAGCCCATCTTTAAAAAAAAAAGATACATGTGGTACTATCATCCCAAATCACCTTATTTTCGTGTAACAAAATATGTCATGCTAAAGCTGCTTTGAAGATTTAAAATAATATTTTTTACCCTGGTGTTATTTTGAATTTATCTATTGTAGTTATGTTCCTATGTGCGGTTGTTCCATTAGTGGGTGCAGCTAGCTAGCCAATAAATTCTAGGTTGAAGTTGATCATGATAATTATGAATTTTATCTTGACTTGAAAGTGGGCTTGCGTTCGAGTCTAGACGATCTAGACTAACCTTTATCTACTGTAACTTTTTTTTTGAACTGAACCTTTATATAACTTGTCCGAACCGGAAACGAAAAAAGAGACAATGTAGGTCGTGCTCACCTTGCTCTGTCCAAACCGGCTTGTTTCACTTTGGATGCCATTTGCATTGTTTCACTTTGGATGCCAATTGCATCGTTTCACTTTGTAGGCGAATATCAACCAGCCTACGCAGTTCCTTGGCCTGCTAGGAAGAGTAAACAACCGTAGACTAGACGGACTAGCAAACAGGCATCCTGGCTCCGATTTCTCATTTAACGATCAGGACATATAAACCACGGTTTATACTAGGTTGTATCTCCATTTTTTTCTTCTAAACGCACTTTGTTCGGTATCTTTCTAGAAAAAAAAAACTTGCAGTTGCGTCAAGCACTACTAGCAGCATCTCCAGTCGCATCTCCCAAACCGTCCCTCAAATGGCGTCGGATCGAGCGTTTGGGGGACGTGTTTCGTCGTGCCGCGTTTGGGGGACTTCGCTCCCCAGTCGCGTCCCCCAAACGCGCCCCAAAACTTAAAAACATTGTATTTTTAATTTTAATAGATAGAATAAAACTATGTACTAATATTCAAATCGGTGCAGCATAAACAAATTACATATTAAAACTTGGAAAAATCATAATCAAATTACATATAATTTTTTAAAACTACCTCTTCTTCTTTGATGGCCCCGCCTCGTCGTCCTCACGGTGGCGCTTCCTGCTCGTCACCTCTTCCGAAGAGGCGGTGCCGGTCGATGCGTCGGAGGAACTTGTGTCCTTCTCGTCGTCGACGGTGCTCGCCGGCTGCGCCTTGGCCTTTGCTTTCGTGTCCACCTCCGCCTTCGCCCGAGCCGCTGCCATCGTCGCCTCCTCAGACCCTTCCTCCTCCGCCTCCTCCTCCACGGCCTCCCATTCCTCCGCGCTGTCCAGTGGCGGCGGGGAATCATCGCCGATGCTGGGCGTCCGGACTCTGTCCCACCAATGGTGCCATCCTGGAGACTTGCCCTCGATGTCGGTATCTGATGGAAGCCCAGAGAGGTCGCTCATCGTGAGAAGTTTGGATGAATGGCGGCCGGTTGAAGATCCGAAAGCGCCTACGTACGGGTCTTATTGAGCGCGGATGAACGGCGGCGCAGAAGTCGAAGAGAGCGGCGGTTGCTCTTCCGAGGACTTCACGCTCCATTCCGGCGGTTCAATCGTCGGTCGACACGGTTGTCAATGCGACGGTTCCCCTTCCCGGCAACTGCACCGTCGCTACGTAGGCGGCGGTTGAGCGTTCGAGCCGCTGACGCGTCGGGCCCGCGCCTCCTCGCCTCTCATTTCGTTGTGTTCGGCGTGTCCGGAGCGTCTCCTGTGTAGCAGGGACAGGCTCGGGGCGCCGGACACCATATTGGGCCGCGCCGGACAAAAAAAATCTTTTTTGTCCAGCGCGCGTCAAATCCCTTTGGAGATCGATTTGGGGGACGCAGCTGAAGATGCTCTAATATATGTAGATACGTGTACATGTGATGATTTGTCCACGGAAACCACAAGTGTAACACAAGATACATGGCTCGTTTCCTGAATAATTAAAAAAATGGTATTCTAATTTAAAAAATAATGATAATGAAGTGTTCTATCGATAGGCAAAATATCAACTCTAGATACCTTATTTTTTGTGCGAAAATGTGATAAAATGTGATATCTAAAAGTGTGAAAAGGGAATTTCAAAACCCCAAATCCATCAGATATTTTCATTTTTGCACAACAAGAATACGGAAAATAGTTTTATGGGACCCGGACCACAAAATTTCCCCCGTTGATAAACTCCAGCAATTGACACGTGGATAGGAGAGAGAGAGAGAGAGTACATGATTTAGTTGTCTATTTTTAGATCTAAACTATCACGCATGCTACATGGGAATCCATGGAGTTAGTCCACATAGGTGGATTTGTGGACCAAGTTCCATAAAATTATTTACTGAGGAATTTATATTTTTTTTTCATGTTAATAGCACTATAGCACACATTGCTATCAACATCTAAGATATTTTTTCTTGCAATTTTTGAGAACTTCAAAACGTTATTTTAATTTATTTTTTTGGAAAAAAGAGCTATATGTAACTAGGGCTACAAAAATACACCCTCTGGGCATCTAACCGGTGACGCCCAAATACTAGCCGCTGCACACTTGCTAGCTACGCGTTGGGGTCGCTGGCAGCAGAAGCTGGTCGGAAGAGATAGTGGCCAGCTTGAGCCATTCACTAACTAGTGAGTTGCTTTCACCACCCCCCTGAGACAAACAGAGAAGACTTGACATTACTGACGAAAGAAATAATGCCAAGTTACAGTCCCAAGGATATGAGAAAAACAGCTCCAATAAATAGATTCATAGGAATCTTCAGCAAACAAATAGGTAAGAATGCAGTGATTTGGTAGAGGATAAGTACTTAAAGTTGAGTACCGAATCCTCTATCGGGTAGGATTACCCTATCCGTGGTAAAAGGTCGAGTCGGCTCCATGCGAGATATGGTGGGGATGAATAAAATCTCTGCTCAAGCATGCAAATTATGGTATTGAATACATTGTGCGCAGTCCACAGATACACTCATTTGTGTTTGTGTGGTTAGCAAAGAAAAACAATGGTCCCCCAAGGGAATTGGTCTTCCGTAACTAACTAATCCAGCTTTGAATCTTTGAAAACGCTTATTTTTTTTCAAATTTTCAATTTTTTAGGAGTAGCATCCGCTGAGATGCCAGATGCCTGGCAATCGCTTGCGTAAACGCTCGCTGTATCGGTGGCATGTCTGAATGACTGATCGACACTTTTTGGAGGGCGGATCCACATTGGTAAGCCCCAATAGCATGTGCCAACACCAAATGATAGAGGAGAGAGAATGTTTGGATGGTAGGTGAAGAATTAAAAAGGTGAGAGAGGGTAGATGAGGCAAGAGAGAGGCTGGGTGTGAGCTAATGAAAATCTTTTTTCGTGAACTTGTTGTCGGCACGCTAGATAGCCACCATTCATATAAGGATTCTTTGGAGTTCGATGGTGTTTCTGTTGGGCTTGACTGGCGTGAATTTCTTATTAGGAGTATTGGTGTAAACATTTTTTACTTAGTCATCTCCAACGGGGCGACACAAACGGATCAAGAGCGACCTTTTGCGTCTGCGTGAACAAAAAATACGCTCCAGGGGCTAGACGCAAAATGACCGCAGCGTCTGTTCTGACGCAAACACGAACCAAATATGCGTCAAGAAATGCGTCTGCGCTGACACGTTCGCCCGTCCGCTTGGCCCACATGCCCCCTCTCTCCTTCTTTAATACATGATAGGTCCATGTGCTGGCCACTTCTAACCACACAAATAGAATCTTTCTCACTCTCTTCTCTCCCTAATCAATGCATGTTAGAGCCTTGCGGTTAAAAAATTGGGTACTACCAATGAAAATGGTGTAGACACATACGAACATGTGACTATTTTTTATGTCTGTACCTAACGCAAATAGACAGAAATCATGTTCAAAATACGTCTGGATGTTGAAGATGCCTTTAATTGACAGTTTGAGGAGCGTTATCAGGGGTAGTCGGCGGAGTACTTGTTTCCATGGATTCGGTGGTCGTGGATTGAAGTTTCTCATTGGTCAGGTTGGATGCAGGATCAAACGACGGGACAACATTCGCACACAGATGTTACATAAAGCGATTTGTTTAGTTTACAATTGATTGGAATCTGCACTTCGGGCTCTGCGAAACCAGGAAGGCAGGTGAGGTGACCCCGCATAAGAGCATCTCTAACAGAGCCCGTAAAAACGCGAACCGAAAAACCTGAGTTCAGTGCACCGAACACGTGTTTACGGGCCGGAAAATGGCAGGCGCAGAATAGAGCCTGTAACGAAAACTGAAAAACAGAATATTCTATTTTTTTCGTTGCGGGCTCTGTTCTGCGCCTGCGGGTTCCGAACCCGTAAAAGCAGGGTTTTTCATATGCAACACATAGAACAATGTATCTTAATTAATCAAATAATCATCCAAATTATTACAACACATAAATAATTGTCTGAACCAAATTATTACAACAGTTCTGGGAAAATTGAACAAATGTAAAATATCTCAACCAAATTACAACAACTTCGGGAAAATTGGACAAATGCACAAATGTCTCAACAATGATACATGTCACAAGCAAATGAATGGAATGGTAGGATCAAAGGCGACGGCCATGTCGCTGCCAGTGGTGCATCTTCAGATCATAGACGAGCTGGGCATGGGCAGTGGAATTCTCAACCTGCCGATGTGCCTCAAGCAGGAAAGCTTCAATGCGATCCGGATTGCGTTGAGTTCCACTCGGGTGCCAACATTGTGTTATCACCAGAATTTGACCGGATCAGAGGTGGGCCGCGATTGAAGATGGGCTTGAAGAATATACATGGAAGAAATACATGAATCGGCCTTATATGCAAAGTTTGGGCTAGTTTGCCCGTGTATCTGTACCATAGTAGGATACGTGTCGGTTAGATAGAGTTTGGGCTCGTGCCCGGTTGGGATTATTCCCACGTTAGAGAGTCTACGGACTATAAATATGTATCTAGGGTTTATGAAATAAACAACAATCAGGTTCACCACAAACCAATCTAGGCGCATCGCCAACTCCCCGTCTCGAGGGTTTCTTCCGGGTAAGCATCATGCTGCCTAGATCGCATCTTGCGATCTAGGCAGCACACGTTTATTCGTCATTCATGCGTTGCTCGTACTGAAGCCTTTTTGATGGAGAGCAACGTAATTATCATAGATGTTTTAGGGTTAGCATTGTTCTTCGATTCATATGCTATCGTCGTGCGACCCTTAGACATCTAGCCGCCCTTACACCTATCTTGGGTGTAAGGGCGGCACCCCGCTTGATCATTATCTAGTAGATCCGATCCGTTATGATTGCTCCTTGATTCTTCAAGGATTAGTTTAATATCTGCATTGTTAGGCCTTACAAACGGGTTGAAGGATCCAGTGGCGCGTAGGGTGTAGTTTGCTATCCCTAGACAGGATGTTCCGAGGATCAACTTCGTGTTGGTTTTTAGGCCTTGTCTAGGGTCGGTTTACGATCACCGTGCGTGGCCGCCGAGCTCAATCACGAGTAGGATGTTCCGATTATGCGGTGAAAACCCCAAATCGTAGTAGGTCGTTTTAGCTTTATCTTGATCAAGCAGGACCACCATCTGATCGTACACCTCGTACGCATCATGGGTGGATCGGCTCTTTGAGCCGATTCACAGGACAACCTGAGAGCCGATCAAGGCTCGTATTTAACGTTTACGTGTATGCCATGCAGGAAACTAAGCGAGGCATCATCCAACACCTTCCTGGCCAGGTATAGGTCAGGTGGCACGCCCTTGCATCAGCATCGGACGTGCGTGCCGAAGGCTTTGCGGGCCGTCGCTCGGAGGGACCAGGGCCCAGCCGCAGTCCCGGGAGATTCCCGGCTCTACGGTGTTGCCCGTCGCTGCCCGCCGGTGGGTTTCGACCGCAACACATTCGGCACGCCCGGTGGGACAATCTTCGACATCAACCGCATCGCCATCTACATCCGAGATGGCGGAAGGCACTCCGGTCAAGTACGAGGATCCGACCGAGGAGCTCAAGAAGAAGCATGACGAGATCAAAGCAGTCCTCGAAGCCGACCTCATCGGCTCTTTTCACGGAACCCGCTCACATGGCATCGGTGGAAAGGGTTCTCACCCGAGGCGCGCTCGATGGAGTGGACCTGTCCACCCCGTCAGAAGAACGCACCAGGTCGCCGCGTCAGGAGATTAACTTCATGGTGGCTCATTCGCTGCACCGCCATTCTGAGAGCCTGGTGAACACTTTGGAGCGTGTCGCTCGCGCGTGATCCAGGAAATCATGAGCCATCAGTACTCTCCGTCGGGACCAGCTCGGGGACTCACCGAGGAGAGATGCCACTCCCAGTCCCGTCCACCGCTGCCGTTCGCGCTGGCAGCACCAGAAGTGCCGAGTTCATCGGCATACGTCGTCTACAAGATCGGTGGTGACCCTAGTGACTACCAATTCTTGCATGAGGCGCCCAAGGAGATCCCCCACGGATACACGTGCGCATACGTGCCAGACTGCAGTAACTGGGCACTCTCGAACCAGGCTGCAACAGTAGGGACTTCTGGAACAGCAGGAGGAGCTTCGGGAATAGATCTTGAGAACCAGACGTGGCTAGCTAAGTATGCCACTCCGACAAACCTCCAGAGCTCAGCTCCTGCAGTTGGCTCAGAGCTGGAAAAGCAAGCATGGCTGGCTAAGTATGCCACCCCGGCGAATCTTCAGAGTTCAACGCCTGCAGCCATCACCGCGGATCAGATTTGTACAATCCTGAAAGACCAGTTCGGCATGATGCCGAAAAGGAGGACAATCGGTTATTCCAAGCCGTACCCCAACGAGTACGAATTGATCCCGCTACCACCCAAATATCGGCTCCCTGATTTCACCAAGTTTAATGGATCAGATGGTTCCAGCTCCATCGAGCATGTGAGCCGATATTTGGCACAGCCTGGGCACGATCTCAGCATCGGACGAGCTGCGCGTGAGGTTCTTCGCACAGTCCCTCACAGGATCGGCTTTCGGGTGGTACACATCGCTGCCACCAGACTCAATCCGAACTTGGAAGCAGTTGGAAGAGCATTTCCACATACAGTATCACTCAGAGGCTTCCGAGGCTGGCATTGCCGATCTAGCACAAGTACGACAGAAGCGCGGGGAAACAGTGGCGGAATACGTCCGGCCGCTTCAGGACCGTTAGGAACCGATGCTATTCGGTTCATGTGAGTGAAAAAGAAGCAGTCGAGTTGGCGGTGGTGGGTCTCTCATCATCGATCAAGGACGTGGCCTCCCAAGCAGACTACCCTTCACTGGCGCACATGGTGCAGAAGCTGTCAACATATGAACAGCGCCACCCAGATGTATACCAGGATAAATTCAAGCGTGCGGTGGTCCTGGTTGAGGCAGATGAAGATGAAGGTGCTTGCGGGAGATCAAGAGGTAGCAGATGGCTGAATGGACTCGGGGGCAAGCCCCGTGTCCTGTAAATGGGTTAAACCACAAGGTCCCCCAAAAGGGTTTGACTTCGACGTGACCAAAGCTGAGCAGATTTTCGACCTCTTACTCAAGGAGAAGCAGCTAAAGTTACCCGAAGGCCACAAGATCCCCACGGTGCAGGAGCTGAACGGAAAGCCATACTGCAAGTGGCATAACACGTTCACCCACGCCACCAACGACTACAGGGTGTGGCGTCAGCAAGTCCAAATGGCGATAGAACAAGGGCGGCTAATTTTCAGCCAGTACGCCATGAAGGTCGACACACACCCCTTCCCCGTCGTTAACATGGTGGAGTGCACTTACCATGGAGGGTGCCAGCCAGGATTCTCGTGCAATATCAACATGGTAGGACCCGGGCACCACTGCGTAAGGACGGAGATGAGGGCAGCTGCTCTCATAGCAGGGACACAGAGGAAGCCGCTCCACGCGATCGGCTCCGTCACGATGGCAAGCGCTACATCACAGAGGGAGAAGTGAGGAACGTAAGATATCAGCGACCTCTCTCTGATCACCTCCTCAACAGGTATGTGGGTCAATACGACCAACGCCGGCGATACAACGACGATGATGAAAGAGATCGTCTGGCTAGGGACGCCAGGAGACACCGTCGGCATGATCGCGACGAGGAGAGATATGAGCGCCACGCCAAGGAAAAGTCGAGAGAGCAAGACGACGCGGACAGGCACTGGGACTGCCCCTTCTTTAGACACTGCTGGGATTCAGGAATGAGCCGATTGCCTACAATCGGCAACTGTCCAGAATGTAGACAAAAGAAGAAGGATGCAGCTAACGTATCCGTGTTCAAACGTCTAGGGCCTCTCCCGCCTCGGAACAAGAACGATGAGTCCGCTCGGGTAGAAGATCTCGAGGAACTGGAGGACGATGATGAAGAAGAAGACAAGTATCATCGGCCAAGGTGGTGCCCTGATGGGCTCAGCCGTTCCCAAAAGCGAAGGGTTCAGCGACTACGTGGGTTGGAGGAAGCCGAAAGGTTATACCTGCACACGTTGAGGAAGGCGCGGCCTGATCTGGCCGCTAAAATTCAGCGAACCCCGGACGAAGAAGGTCGGCCACAAAGGAAAGAGTGGCGCCCGGACAAAAGAAAGCCGATGATGAGACATCGGGCTGGCACAAACATGGTGTTCATCCTTCCAACGGAGTTTAGTGCTCCGAGATTAGACGAAGCACCTGTGGCACAACTTGATCTGCGGCCCACGGCCGAGTCATCTTTGAGAAGCCACGAGAAAGAAGCTACGAGCATCCGAAGGCCCCGTACTTGCGAGGTTACATCAATGGGCAGCTCTGTCAACAAGATGTTGGTGGACACCGGAGCCGCGATCAACATTATGCCATACTCCATGCTACGTCGGTTGGGACGCTCTAGCTCGGATCCGATCAAGACCAATGTGACGCCGAGCGATTTCAACGGCCAAGCATCCGACGCACAAGGTGTTCGAACGTGGATCCGACCGTAGGAAGGAAAACCGTCCCTACGACGTTCTTTATTGTCGACAAGAAGAGCACTTACGCTGTCCTACTAGGGAGAGATTGGATCCACGCCAACTGTTGCATTCCATCCACGATGCATCAATGCCTAATATAGTGGGATGGAGATGAAGTAGAAGTCGTCCACGCAGATGATTCAGCCGAGATTTCAACGGCTGGCATGAACGTTTGGGAGACATCAGGCCAAGAGCCACTCTCAGGCATCAATTTGGACGACTGCGAGCGCATCGACGTGACAAAGGACGGGGTTAGGCTGGTTTTATCCACCGGCCTGACCGTGTAACAAGAGCAACATGTATGGACAAAACGTGGCGATGCCGATCCATGTGATCGGCCCCAAGGATCTATGGAGGAACATTGCAAAACCTTCATCGAGCAATCAACATGGAGGCCGATTCCAGCAATCGGCCAAAATTATCCTCACCATTTATTCTGACTGGGTTCAACGTCGATCTAATGGGCAATGGGTGTACGTCGGCTGATGAGCTGGAAGAAGTCAACACTGTTCCTAACCGAGCCAACGTTCACATATAGTGCCTTGGCTAACCGCAGAGCCGATATCAGCAGTTACCTGGCAGAATCGGCTCGGGGGGCACCTAATCAGATGAACATGTGCGATACATGTGCAGTGAAACATTGGGGGCCGATAGAAAAATCGGCCCGTAAAAAAAATTCTCATGATATACAGCCGATGCACGGACATCGACTTTAGAACTAAGGAACAAAGCCGATGCATAGCCATCGACTCTAGCACAATTACACAGGATCTACCCGTTGCGTGTCAAGGCGCGAATGGCCTTCCAACCCTTTTCTTCGAGGACCTCCGACTCTGTGCGCAAGGTTGCCAGTTCGGCAGTGCTGTCAGAGGAGTTTTGGCGTACAAGGCAGCCTTTTGCTCATTAAGCCGTTGGTAATTATCTGCAACATCGGCTTTCAACGGAAGAAAAGGTGATTGGTGGTAGCAAGTTTGCTCAGATTTGCTCAAGTTCGGGTCCATTAGTCTGAACTGTATGTCCTCACCGCCGTTCTCGCCTTGGCTGAGGCTCGGGGGGCAGCTGATTTGGTAGGCACTCTGTCTTGGGAAGCCGATTGGAGTGTCATCGGCTGACCCTGCATCATAAGCTTCTGCAGAAGTGGTCGGCTGCTGCAGAAGAAGATCACCAGAGTTGCTGGAAGGGGACCATAGCATGGGCATTAGGTGACATTGCCCTTGGGACCGCTGCAGTTGCAAACCTGCATGATCGACACCTGAGGTTCATATGGCCGTGGGCTGGATTTGTTCAAACGGTGATTTGGGGATCTGAGTTTTGCTCCTTCAGATAGGTCGCAGGTCACCATGTGAAAGACGATAGAGTTGGCCTTGCTCGCGTTTTATGGCAAGGGCCGATGCTCTGCCATCGGCTCTTAATGTGTCGACTCGCTTTAATCGGCAAAGTGTGAAAAGGTACAGAATCAGCTGAGGAAAGTCTTCTTCATTAATAAGGGAGGATTTTTACAATGAAGAGCCGATTGCTCAAGAAAGGAGGAACAAAAGAAGAGCCGATTGCTCAGGGACTACTAATCCTACATTGCTAATCCTCGCTAGCATCATCGTCGGCATCGGAGCTGCCGTCGGCGCTACCTCCGAAGAATTCCTCGTCGCTGCTGCCCCAGCCTTCGGCCGGAGTTTCTTCTTCCTCGTCAACAATCATCATCCTCGCTGTCCGCCCAAGCGCGGAAGCGCTTCGCCGGCGGGTACCCAGCGGAAGAGGAGGAATCATCCTCCTCCTCCTCTTCTCCTTCCTCGTCATCATCATCGTCCTCGCTGTCCGCCCACATGCGGGAGCGCTTCGTCGGCGGGTACCTGGCGGAGGAGGAGGCCTCTTTCTTCTCTACTTCTTCTTCTTTCTCCTCCTTGTCGGAGGAAATGGGGTTCGCCCCGGAGTGGAGGTCGTCTTCACTCTTGCTCTTCGGCGAAGATTGGAGGGAGAGGCCTGAGGAGGTAGAAGAAGAGGAAGACATTGCTACAGGGGAAGAGGGTTTTTTGGGTGCTGGTGGACAGAACAGAGCAGGAGGATGAAGTGGCGAACCGTTCGGCACAGATAAATAAAGGGGGGGTAGTGGAGATTTAATGCCATGACGGTTCTCGAGGACGTGGTGCCGAAACTATCAATTCGCGTAGAGAAGCCAAGGAGGCGAGGCGAAATGATGAAAGATTCTGCGGCAGTTCTGCTCTGCCACGACATGACCCGACGAAAGAAAAGCATAATGATTTTGGAATTGTCATTTCCAAAACCAGGGGGGCATGTGTTATCACCAGAATTTGACCGGATCAGAGGTGGGCCACGATTGAAGATGGGCTTGAAGAATATACATGGAAGAAATACATGAATCGGCCTTATATGCAAAGTTTGGGCTAGTTTGCCCGTGTATCTGTACCATAGTAGGATACGTGTCGGTTAAATAGAGTTTGGGCTCGTGCCCGGTTGGGATTATTCCCACGTTAGAGAGTCTACGGACTATAAATATGTATCTAGGGTTTATGAAATAAACAACAATCAGGTTCACCACAAACCAATCTAGGCGCATCGCCAACTCCCCCGTCTCGAGGGTTTCTTCCGGGTAAGCATCATGCTGCCTAGATCGCATCTTGCGATCTAGGCAGCACACGTTTATTCGTCATTCATGCGTTGCTCGTACTGAAGCCTTTTTGATGGCGAGCAACGTAATTATCATAGATGTTTTAGGGTTAGCATTGTTCTTCGATTCATATGCTATCGTCGTGCGACCCTTAGACATCTAGCCGCCCTTACACCTATCTTGGGTGTAAGGGCGGCACCCCGCTTGATCATTATCTAGTAGATCCGATCCGTTATGATTGCTCCTTGATTCTTCAAGGATTAGTTTAATATCTGCATTGTTAGGCCTTACAAACGGGTTGAAGGATCCGAAGTGGCGCGTAGGGTGTAGTTTGCTAGCCCTAGACAGGATGTTCCGAGGATCAACTTCGTGTTGGTTTTTAGGCCTTGTCTAGGGTCGGTTTACGATCACCGTGCGTGGCCGCCGAGCTCAATCACGAGTAGGATGTTCCGATTATGCGGTGAAAACCCCAAATCGTAGTAGGTCGTTTTAGCTTTATCTTGATCAAGCGGGACCACCATCCGATCGTACACCTCGTACGCATCATGGGTGGATCGGCTCTTTGAGCCGATTCACGAGACAACCCGAGAGCCGATCGAGGCTCGTATTTAACGTTTACGTGTATGCCATGCAGGAAACTAAGCGAGGCATCATCCAACCCCTTCCTGGCCGGGTATAGGTCAGGTGGCACGCCCTTGCATCAGCATCGGACGTGCGTGCCGAAGGCTTTGCGGGCCGTCGCTCGGAGGGACCAGGGCCAGCCGCAGTCCTGGGAGATTCTCGGCTCTACGGTGTTGCCCGTCGCTGCCCGCCGGTGGGTTTCTGACCGCAACACATTGTCATAGAAGCAGGGCAAGCTCAAGTCTCTTTCATCCTCGATGATCATGTTGTGAAGAATCACACAACATGTCATGATATTGACAAGGGTTTTTTTGTCCCAAAATCTGGCTGGGCCACGAACAATGGCAAACCTTGCTTGCAAAACACCAAAAGCTCTCTCAATGTCCTTGCGAGCTGCTTCTTGAGCCTTGGCAAATTCAGCTTCTATTCTATCTTGGGGATCCTTGACAGACTTAACAAAAGTTTCCCAATCCGGATAGATGCCATCGTCTAGGTAATAGCCCATTGTGTACTCATTGTTCATGACCTTGTAGTTGCAAGTGGGTGCTTCCCTATTTGCTAATTTAGCAAACAAAGGAGACCTTTGCAGGACGTTGATGTCATTGAGTGTCCCCGGCAAACCAAAAAAATAGTGCCAAATCCACAAATCTTGTGATGCTACGGCCTCAAGGACAATGGTTGCATCTTTGCTCTTGCCACAAGATCTTGTCCATGCCATGCTTTTGGATAATTCTTCCATGTCCAATGCATACAATCGAGACTACCAAGCATTCCAGGCCAACCTCTTTTCTCATTTATCTCCATCAACCGTTTGGTGTCATCCTCGTTGGGAGCTCGGAGATACGTAGGCCCGTACAACTTGATAATCATGCGAGCAAACTCGCGGACCGACTCCGTGGTAGTATCTTCGCCAATTCGAAGATACTCGTCGGTGTAATCCGCAGGGATGCCATACGCAATTACCCTCATGGCAGCAGAGATCTTTTGGAAAGCGCTGAAACCCATCACCCCGGCGGCGTTCCAACGTTGCTTGAAGTAATTCGAATGCAATTCGCAGTCTTTGACGATTGGGGCGAACAAGCTACGCCGCATGCGATACCTCCTACGGAACAGATGGGCATGATAGGTAGGTATCTCGGCGAAGTAGTCCTCCATCAGCTGCTCGTGGCCGAGGAGGCGATTCCGCTGGATGTGGTTCCGGCCGAACACGGAGCCGCGCCTCCGATTCAGCGACGCCGCGCGGTCCTCCGAGTCCTTGACGGCGAGGAGGAGCATGGTGGCCTCCAAGTCGTCGTCCTCGGAGCAGCTCGTCGAGGTCGGAATCGTCGGAGCTCGACGAATCCGACAGATCGAAATCGTCGCCCGAGCTCATCCTCGATTCCGACGGAGCGGCGGCGGCGGCGGTGGGGGCGGCGGCCGGAGTTGGGCGAGGAACAGCGGACGGGGTGCGGGGCGACCGGCGCTACCTCCGGGTTGCGGGGCTCGGGCGAATTGGGCGGGGCGGCGGTGGCGGCGCGGGGAGCGTGGGGGAAGGAGCGAGCGAGCGGTTGCGTCGACCGAAACTTCGACGCGCCCTAGATAGGGATCGGGCGTTCGGTTCGCTCGATCGACCCCTACAAATACAGGCCGTTTTGAGTTTTCGGTCTCGGCCCGAAAAAAGTTTTTCGGTTTTGGCCCTTTTACGGTCACTGATCGGCGCCGTTTTTCGCCCTCGAACCCGTAAAACGGCGATTATTTTTCGGTTTTGGCGTTTACGGGCTCTGTTAGAGATGTTCTAATGCACATGGAGGCTGGATCCAACAGACAAGCAGGCAGAGGTTGCTGTCGTCGTGCCACTCCTGTGCGTAGGCCCGACGCCCAATCCATTCACTGTTTGCCATATCTTCCTAGCTATTGACAATAGCACCTTTGGAGTTCAAAGGTTTGGCAGGGAAAGAAAAGAGCGCTGCTATACACACGACAGTTTCTATCCGATACTTGTACGATTCTTTCTAGCAGCCAGCTTGCTTCAAGTGGATAAGGTTGGAGTCGTTTCTCTTAACTACCCAGAACTAAAGCCCAGACAATGGTCTCTTGTGCTATCATCCTTCTAAAAAAGACGCTGATAAAGTCAATGCAAGAGGATGCTTAGAAAATAGTTCATTACCGTCTTAATTTTTTGCCGGAAATTAACGTTTTAATTTGATTTAAGGTTGTCTTCAAAAAAAAGTGGATGCCAGCAGCTTTATGGTTCCCTCCTTGGGTAATGCCTTGGATTTGCCAAGTTAGTTTGTCTCTGCGGCGCGTGCGATGAATGTCTAGGCGGCAACCTCGAGGTTGGTCTTGCATATTGGGGTGGCGGACCTGGATTGTTGCGACCCTATGAGATGGGGTTGCGGCTCAATAGAAAGTGGGTGCGACCCGGTGCTTTGTAGTGTGTGACAACTAGGTAGATGCCGAGGTGGTGGCTCGAGGACGAGGTGTTCGTCGACGTGTTGTGTGGTGGACACTTTGATATCGTTGAGTTTGTCAGCCTCGTGACACGTGAGCGATGATACTCTTCATGCTAGTTAGTCGCCAATGCCGTGTTCGTGCGACTCTTTGAGGGTCGGCTTCTTAGGGCATCACTAGTGGCTCGAAGTATTTCGGAGACCAAAAGTAACCGCACGCACCCGTTTGCTTCTGGCCGCAGATGCGAAATTGGCCTTCGGGCCGTGGTTGACCGTTTGCGTGCGGGCGCTCCCAGCGCCCCGACGGATTTGGATTTTATCTGGCGAGGCCGGTAGGGTTTATTCCACCAACATAGTACAATATTTGATGTATAGTTTTGAAACAACAAGTAACAAATTTCATAGCAATAAAATCATAGACGCATCCGTGAACCAAGTTTGGGCCACGTTTGCATCCCCGCGGATAGGCCGGTCATTTTGCATCGGTTGTGGGGCTTGATCCAGTTTGTACTACCTGCGTTTCGACGAATAAGGTGCACGCGTATTTCAAGATGAACTTTGACCGAAAAAAGTTGAGCAACAATACCTTGTTATATTTTACATAATTAGTATCATTAGATTTATATTGAAAACACTTTCTAATGATGCTAATTTTATGCCAATAGTCTTTATATATTTAGTGCAATTCTTAGGCAAAATAAAAAAAAACCGAAAAACGAGAATGTCTTATTCACTGAAATTAAAGGAGTACCAATTTCAGTTGATTTTCGGTTAATTAACCAGACAACTCGTTTTCTAATCAATGGAAGGCAACGATTTTGTCTCGTTTAAAAATAGTTGGGCTGGGGCTTGGGACGTAGCCACGTGGGACGGGGCACACAGGGTTGTTTAGCACTATGTTCAGTTGTAGAAAAAGAGTAGCACTGCGGGAGAGTTATCGGACAGAGATCGTATGAAAATTGTCGTGTGTGAAGCAATTCCGGAAAGAAAAGACTACGCAGGGTATGCTCAGCTCCGCTGCCAGCTTCACGTGGCTAGTCGTCAGTGGCGACCTGCTCAGTCTCCACGAGGAACAGCCAAAAGAAAAGGAGATTTGTCCTCTTCATATGCTGCAGCAGCGGTGCAGAAGAAAAGGCCAGTGGATGCTTTCTCTGTCTTGGATTTGAAGAGGAAGCAACTGCGTCTCCAGTCTCCACCATCGGTTGCTCTGTGCGCGCAACACCGTGTCATGAAGCATCTCCAGTCGCATCCTGAAGTTTGGGTAAAGGCGGATAAAAAAAAAACTCTTCGGTCGAGTTTTCGAATTTTAAAAATGTCTTATTTTGTATTTGGCGTCTTCAATAGACACTCTATACACTGCTTCGGGATGTTGAACACAAATGAAATCCGAATGCATGTATGCAGCCCCTAGTCTTTACATGTCATTTTATTTTTCCCCACCTAACTTCCACTTCTCACCAACTTTCTCTACATGAGCTGGTCCCCTTTATTAAAATGCATTTATTAAATGCATGCATCTAGACGCTGTTTGAGGGTCACGGCTTAAAAGGGATTTTTTTGTGTGTGCAGATTTTGTTGTTTCTTTTTGTTGGACGCTCTCTCAAAAAACGTCCGAAATCGTTGCGTTGGACACCTTTTGAGTGACACGACCGGAGATGCTCTATGTACCGTCGGTTTACGCTTGATTTGTAGACATAGAAGAAGAAAATTGTGAACTTTAATGCGGATGGCCATTTTTTTTTCTTAACTCTATAATTGAGAGTCGAGAGATAAACAAAATTTTCCTTTCCACCAAACGATTCACTCGTAACCCTTAGAGTGATGACTCGAAGAGGATCTGATCACACCCCACTTTTGGTCGATCAAGGGGATGCTGCTCACAAGGGGAATAAATCTCACTTCTCATAAGAAGTGGATGCTATACTAACCCGGTGGCTGGGTTGCCCTCAATCACAATATCCCACGAACCAAACACGCCATAAGAGTATGCTAGTGGATGGCTAGTCGTAAAAGTCTATCCCCGTCGATGAAGTTTCTTGGATGCAGTCTCTCAGAGGTGCTTATATATGTAGGGTGTGCGTACGTGCGTTTATAGGGGTGAGTGTATGTGCGTATATGTGAGCGTCTACGTTTGTACTATGTTTTGTAAAAAAAAAATCGTAAAAGCCTATCTACAAAAATTATCTCCATAAATGTTTGAGGTGAGTTGTTAGATCTCGTGTTAGATAAGTCTGTACTGACATGTAATGTTTATTTTGTGTACGGTTTTGCTAATTCTTTCTAGCTCGAGAATTTTGTAGTTTCTAGTCTACATGAGTATCTAGCTATCGGCTTTAAGATTAACACATTGTTTACTTGCGGGATGAACACATCATTACAACACGACCAATCTTTGTAGATATATGTATCTACAACTTTGTAAAACCGATTCTGAATTATTTAATTCTTTGTCTGCTACTCAGAAAATGTATAATAACATGACAAACAAAAGGAATCATATTAAAAGCATATAAAATCACCAAAGAATTGAGCAAACGTTTTAATTCCCAAATTTGTACTTTGTGTGTATGTCGACTCGGACCTGAGCAATAAATCTCTTCGTCAGTCGTGTTCCTCATTATTTTCACCACAAGCATACATACATACCCAGTTTCAATAGTGTTCCTCATTATTTCACCACAAGGCAGTTATTGTATGTGCCTACCAGGATGTACCGTGTGGGAAAGTCGAGTTCGACAAGCCAAACAATTAGACTCTCCCTCCAGTGCTCCCTCCACATTTAGATTTTAATTTTTTAAAAATCTCATACTTCTATTTCTTTAAAAATTATGACATTAAATATCTAGATAGATATGTACATGATGAGTCTACGCAATAAAGTTTCGGTAAAAAATACATTAAATTTTGAGAAATACAAAATAAATAAATTTCTAACAAAAAAACATACTATTTTAATACTAGTGTACTACCATTTACTGTCACAAAATTGTTTTTTATATTTTCCAAAATACAACGTATTTTTAACAGGATTTTTTTGCATACACTCATACTGTACAACACCATAATTTTTAGAGATACAGAAGTGTGAGATTTTAACATTTTCAAAACTCTAAAATTGAAGAGAGCACTGGTGTCAATGTGTCAAAGACACTTTTTGCTCCGGAGTGCAGATTGTTGCTCTATTAGCAGTTTCATCGTGGGTCCTATACTACTATGACCTATGGTGTCAGTCTCCATAAGGAACCGATCAGGGCATCTCCAACGGAGCATTCAAACGGACGATTTGCGTCTGTGGAGACAAAAAATGCGTCTGGCCCTGCTCTAGCGAGGCGACGCATAGTGATCCAGCCATCCGCGGCGACACAAACTTAGCTCAAATATGCGGCAGGTTTGCGTCTCCGCGGATGCAACGCGGTCGCGCCAACTGCCACCGAAACGTGCGTAGGACCCACGCGTCAGTGGCAGGGATGCCGATAACATTCCCGCCGGTGGCCATTCCCCGCGCGAAAAATCAAAATAGACTGGCGCCAGCACTCAAAGCCATAGCGATGGACGTCCTCGTCGCCGCGGACATCATGGATTCCGAGGGAACCTTCATAGTCGCCGCCGCCCCGGACTCCCCCATAGCCACCACCATAGCCCCAATGGAGGCCGTATCTCCGGCGGAAGTAAAGCGTGCCGCCACTGGCGGCCGGGACGCTAGGCCGAAGGCGGCAAAGAAGGTGTTGTCCAAGGAGGAGAAATGTGTTGAGGCCACAAAGCGTTGCTTCCGGCGCAAGAATCTGAAGCAGAGGAATGCAGCGGCCGCCACCATGGAGGCCACCCATCAGATGGCGTGGCAGATTCAACTGAAAACCGACGCGGCGCAAGTAGGCCTCCATCCGAGCCTAGCGGAGGCCATACTCCTCGTCAAGAGAGAGGGAATCATTGACGTCGCTCCCTTGGCCTCGTCGGTGAGCTCGGTAAGTTCCCAGCTGCGTCCTGGAATGTATGCTCCCTTGCAGGTCCACACGACATCGCGGTTCGCCTCCGGCGTCGCGCCGGTGCAGTTCAACGGGGCGCCAGTTCCCGACTTGAACCGGACGCCGAGAAGCGGTGACTCGTGCCCGGGCGCGACACAGAAGGCGCGTCAGGTCTTGGAGGAGAGCATGCCGGTGCCCTGCAGCCTGTTTGATGAAATGGGACCATCTGCCCCGACGATGGACGACCCGATACATAAGCTCTCTCACTGTGTGGGTCTGCCGTGTGTCATGCGTCTGACGTCCGGTGATTCGTAGGCCTATTAGAAGGGACGCAATGAGAGCGGCATCGAGGCCATGATCTACGACGGCGGCTTCGTTTGCGACGACGGCGCCGGGATAGGGTCGCATGATCAGTAGCCACAGACGCAAGATGGGGTGGACATCGATGGCGCACGGCTTTTCTCCAGCCAGCCCACGCAGGCAACAACCGTCTGGGTGGACGACTATGAGGAAGCGCCAACAGGGCCTGCCCTCACCATGGATGATGGTACCAAGAAGAAGGGGGAGAGCCACATGACCTGCTGCTTCAACGACGACGAGGCCATGTTGTGCCCTTTTAGACTCCATTTTGCGCCGTATCATGTGCAAAATGTGATGAATGAGACCTCAATTTGAGCCAAGATGATGGCTATAATTTCGTGCAATTTAATTATATAACCTATTTTCTAAAATTTGTGAACAAAAAATTACCCACGGAAATGCATCGAACCGCTAGAGCCACCCCGATGCAAACGAATGCATAACCATTTTCGTGTCCACGGGCCGACGTAAATGGACGTCCACAGACATTTTGGGCGTCCGTTAGCCCGATGAAGATGCCCTCAAAAGAACTCTGCACTCTACCTCTACGACACCGCTGCTCCCATACGGTAAATACTCGTGTTGGGACCAGCTGGGTTCCATAGAACTTAAAATACTGTAGCATCCTAAAATTCATAATTCTATATCTTAAAAAAATAATAAAAATTGCGTGTACAGGGTGCACGCATGTATGCGTGTGCTATTTTTTGTACCCAAATTCAAAAGTATATAGCTTAGGAAAAAAATCATATAAATAATCTAAAGTAAATTATCACCTCCCAATTTTTTTGTAACTTAGTAATCTGTACCTATGTAACTTAGTATCGGAGTAAGTTTAATCGGGTTCCGCTAAGAGCATCTTCACCGGCGCTCCCAATAGTCCAATAGTGATCCTAATAGCTCTATTAGGATCCTAGTGAGAGAAAACGTCCGTCTAGCGGTCACTAAAAAGCGCCGGCATGTTCGGTAGCCTCATAAAACTGTCGGCACGTCTGAAAGAATCTCTATGCAAAGGATTTTGATAGAGGGCGTTGTCACCAAATTTCTGCTCAAAAGATGCTCACCGGTCCGCATGCAGTGAGCCTCTCCAAAGATTCTCCTCTCTCCTATTTTTCCTACCCCACCTACTTTCCTTTAACTGCATGTATATATTATCGGAGCTGTGCTATAAGGGTTACCGGTATGAAATACACTTTTCCATAGCACATATATTGCTATCGACGCGCCCCATATGTTGCTGCCGACACTAGTGTCAGTCATACTATATGGCTAATCGGTGAAGATGCTTTCGAACAAAAGTTCTAAAAATTTCCTTTAGGATATCTCCAACGGGGCGACGCAAACGGACGCTGAGCTACCGTTTGCGTGCTGTGACCGAAAATGCGTCTGGGCCCTCCTCCAGCGGGGCGATGCAAAGTGACCGGCCCGTCCGCGGCGACGCAAACCTGGCCTAAATATGCGCCAGGTTTGCGTCTCCGCGGACGCTCCGCGGTCGCGCCGAGCGTCCTCCTTTTCCTACCCGGTCCGGCAAGTCAGGGACAGCGAAATATACCGCTTCGATTTGCTTCTTTTCCCCTTCTTTGCTGCCCTAGTGCGACACCACCACCCCAACCCCACCCGCCGCCGTCCCACCGCAGCGCCGCAGTACTCGCCGTCTGGCTCGGTTGTCGCCACGCGGGAGAGCAGGATCGTACTCGGGGTTGGCTCCGGCGCCTACCTGTCGGCTATTTTGGGGCCAAACGTTGCCAGCTGCGCCGCCCTTCCGCGCCGCCCACGACCTGTTCGGTCAATTGCGTCAGTAGGTTTCTTCTCCTGTTTTCGGCTCTATTGTGCGTGGCCATTGATCCACAGTTTGTACCCACGCAGATGGACATGTAGCAGATGCTGGAGAAGTTCCGCGCGGAGGTCGTTGATTCCTCTTTCGACGAGGAGTCCGCCCAGTCGACGCGGACATTAGCAACTACTGCGGCCTCCATGATCCACGAGTTCACTTCAAATGAGGGGCCGGTGCACCGGGGCTCTGTTAAGGGCCGCTCAAAAAACCTGCCGCGCTATGGAATGGCTGTTGATATATTCGATGAGTATCTTTGAGAGCACCTGCCTTGAGGACATGTACAGGTTTTGCCGAGCCGTAATTGCCGTGTTCGGACAACATTACTGTAGGGATCCAACTGTTGAGGATACAAGGCGGATGCTGTCTATCAACGAGTCTAGAGGGTTCCCAGGAATAATTGGCAGCATAGATTGCATGCACTGGGAGTGGAAGAACTTTCCATTTGGATGGCAAGGTCAGTACAGCGGGCATGCGGAGGGACGGACTGTCATTCTTGAAGCTATCATATCTCAAGATTTATGGATTTGGTATTCATTCTTTGGCATGGTCGGTTCCAACAATGACATCAATGTGTTGAACCGATCACCGGTTTTCAACATGCTCGTGCAAGGCAAAGCTCCCCGGGTGAGCTATGAGGTCAATGGAAATGAATATGGCAAGTCATATTATCTTGCTGATGGCATCTACCCTGATTGGGCCACACTGGTGAAGACTGTCCGTTACCCAAATTTCGAGAAGATGAGGAGGTTTGCCAAGATGCAAGAGGCTTGCAGGAAAGATGTGGAGCGTGGATTTGGTGTGCTCCAAGCTCGGTGGGCAATTATCCGTCACCCGGCAAGAATATGGTCGCTGAAGACCATGCATGAGGTGATGACATGCTGCGTAATCATGCACAACATGATTATTGAGAACGAGCGTCCTGATGGCCGCAATGAGAACCACTGGGAATTCCAAGGTGAGCTGGTTGCGCCACTCCCTGAGATTTTATCTTGAGAGAACTATCTGCGTATGAATGTAAAAGTCACTGATGAGAACATGTGCAAACGGCTGCAGACGGATCTGATTGAGCAACAGTGGGCATTGACTGGCCATGAAGACCATGCCTAGAGGAATACCACTATTTTTATGTAAACTTTTTGAAATTTGGATGTAATAACTATGACTTTGTTGAAACTCTTTATATTTTGTTGTTTGCAAACTTCATAATTCATGCCAACGCAGAAATGCGTCGGGCAGCTGGAGGCACCCCCAGGCGCAAACGGACGCGCGAACAAAAACGGTCTTTCTCGCGTCCGCCGTGAGATGTAAACGGACGCTCGCGAACACCGATTTGCGTCACGCCGCTGAAGATGCCCTTACTCAGGACCTGAGTTGCTGGGTGCACGTAATAGGAGAGGAACCACTTGGTTGGAGAATAAACTAGTATACTCTACTGCAGTACATCCGTTGCTTCTTTGTGTGTCCCATTCAAGCTAGAAAGGTGGTAGGAAATAGCCAACCTTGGAAAGATTTGCTCCTACAGCCATCTGAAGGAGATATGCCCTAGAGGCAATAATAAAAGTGGTTATTATTTATATCTTTATGTTTATGATAAATGTTTATATATCATGCTAGAATTGTATTAACCGAAACATTAGTACATGTGTGATATGTAGACAAACAAGAAGTCCCTAGTATGCCTCTTAAACTAGCTTGTTGATTAATGGATGATTAGTTTCATAATCATGAACATTGGATGTTATTAATAACAAGGTTACATCATTATATGAATGATGTAATGGACACACCCAATTAAGCGTAGCATAAGATCTCGTCATTAAGTTATTTGCTATAAGCTTTCGATACATAGTTACCTAATCCTTATGACCATGAGATCATATAAATCACTTATACCGGAAAGGTACTTTGATTACACCAAACACCACCTGCGTAAATGGGTGGCTATAAAGGTGGGATTAAGTATCCGGAAAGTATGAGTTGAGGCATATGGATCAACGAGTGGGATTTGTCCATCCCGATGACGGATAGATATACTCCGGGCCCTCTCGGTGGAATGTCGTCTAATGTCTTGCAAGCATATGAATGAGTTCATAAGAGACCACATACCACGGTACGAGTAAAGAGTACTTGTCAGGAGACGAGGTTGAACAAGGTATAGAGTGATACTGAAGATCAAACCTCGGACAAGTAAAATATCGCGAGACAAAGGGAATTGGTAATATATGTGAATGGTTCATTCGATCACTAAAGTCATCGTTGAATATGTGGGAGCCATTATGGATCTCCAGATCCCGCTATTGGTTATTGGTCGGAGTGAGTACTCAACCATGTCCGCATAGTTCACGAACCGTAGGGTGACACACTTAAAGTTGGATGTTGAAATGGTAGAACTTGAATATGGAATGGAGTTGGAATATTTGTTCGAAGTCCCGGATGTGATCCCGGACATCACGAGGAGTTCCGGAATGGTCCGGAGAATAAGATTCATATATAGGATGTCATTTTATGTGAATAAAATGTCGCGGAAGGTTCTATGGAAGGTTCTAGAAGGTTCTAGAAAAGTCCGGAAGAAACCACCAAGGAAGGTGGAGTCCACAAGGGACTCCACCTCCATGGCCGGCCAGCCCTAGATGGGGTGGAGTCCCAAGTGGACTCCACCATAGGGGGCCGGCCACCCCCACATGGGAGGTGGGAATCCCACCTTTGGGTGGGAGTCCTAGTTGGGCTAGGATTGCCCCCTCCTATGGAAGGTTTTGGTTTCGGGTCTTATTCGAAGACTTGGACACCAACACTTGGGTTCCACCTATATAATGAGGGGCATAGGGGAGGGGGCCGGCCACACCAAAGCCACCACCTTGGCCGCACCCCTTGGAGGCCGGCCACCCCCTCTCCCCAAACCCTAGCCGCCCCACTCCTCCTTCTTCCCCGCACGCTTAGCGAAGCTCCGCCGGGATTCTCCATCGCCACCGACACCATGCCGTCGTGCTGTCGGATTCAAGAGGAGCTACTACTTCCGCTGCCCGCTGGAACGGGGAGGTGGACGTCGTCTTCATCAACAACCGAACGTGTGACCGAGTACGGAGGTGCTGCCCGTTCGTGGCGCCGGAACCGATCGTGATCAAGATCTTCTACGCGCTTTTGCAAGCGGCAAGTGAACGTCTACCGCAGCAACAAGAGCCTCATCTTGTAGGCTTTGGAATCTCTTCAAGGGTGAGACTCGATACCCCCTCGTTGCTACCGTCTTCTAGATTGCATCTTGGCTTGGATTGCGTGTTCGCGGTAGGAAAATTTTTGTTTTCTATGCAACGTTATCCTACGAGTGGTATCGAGCCGTGTCTATGCATAGATGGTTGCACGAGTAGAACACAATGGTTTGTGGGCGTTGATGCTCTTGTTATCTTTAGTTGAGTACTTTGCATCTTTATGGCATAGTGGGATGAAGCGGCTCGGACTAACTTTACATGACCGCGTTCATGAGACTTGTTCCTCGTTCGACATGCAACTTGTATTGCATAAGAGGCTTTGCGGGTGTCTGTCTCTCCTACTATAGTAAAGATTCAATTTACTCTTCTATTGACAACATTAGTATCAACGTTGTGGTTCATGTTCGTAGGTAGATTAGATCTATATCGAAAACCCTAAACCACGTAAAATATGCAAACCAAATTAGAGAGCGTCTAACTTGTTTCTGCAGGGTTTGGTGATGTGATATGGCCATAATGTGATGATGAATATGTATGAGATGATCATTATTGTATTGTGGCAACCGGCAGGAGCCTTATGGTTGTCTTTAAATTTCATGTTGAGTAGTATTTCAAAGTAGTTGTAATAGTTGCTACATGGAGGACAATCATGAAGACGGCGCCATTGACCTTGGTGCTTCGCCGACGATGATGGAGATCATGCCCGAAGATGATGGAGATCATGTCCGTGCTTTGGAGATGAAGATCAAAGGCGCAAAGACAAAAAGGGCCATATCATATCACATATGAACTGCATGTGATGTTAATCCTTTTATGCATCTTATTTTGCTTAGATCGCGACGGTAGCATTATAAGATGATCCCTCACTAAAATCTCAAGATAATAAAGTGTTCATCCTTAGTAGCACCGTTATCAAGTCTTATCGTTTCGAAGCATCTCGTGATGATCGGGTGTGATAGATTCGATAAGTACATACAACGGGTGCAAGACAGTTTTGCACATGCGGATACTAAGGTGGCCTTGACGAGCCTAGCATGTACAGACATGGTCTCGGAACACGTGATACCGAAAGGTAGAGCATGAATCATATGATTGATATGATGAACACTTTGAGTGTTCGCCATTGAAATTACACCTTTTCTCGTGATGATCGATTTAAGGTGCGATGGATTTGGTTCGTGTGATCACTAAGACAATGCGAGGGATATTGTTTTGAGTGGGAGTTCACCTAGATTTTTAATTATGTTGAATTAAAATTTGAACTCAATTTGTCATAAACTTAGTCTAAACTATTGCAAATATATGTTGTAGAGATGGCGTCCTCAATCAATTTTAACCGGTTCCTAGAGAAAGAAAAGCTTAAGAGCAACGGTAGCAACTTCACCGACTGGTTCCGTCATGTGAGGATCTTCCTCTCGGCGGAAATCTGCAATATGTGCTTGATGCACCGCTAGGTGACCCTCCTGCGAAACTGAAACCGATGAAGTAAAAGCTGTTTACGAGACTCGGAAAACTCGGTACTCTCAAGTTCAATGTGCCATCTCGTGCGATCCGGAATCCGATCTTCAAAAACGTTTTGAGCACCACGATCCTCATGAGTTGATGAATGAGCTGAAAGCTATTTTTGAGACTCATGCGGCCGTGGAATGCTATGAAGCATCGAAACATTTCTTCAGACTGTATGATGGAAGAAGGCAGCTCCATTAGTGAGCACATGCTCGCCATGACCGGAGCATGCGAAGAAACTCGGTGACTTGGGAATAGTGATTCCTAACAGGCCGGGGATTAATCGTGTCCTTCAATCACTGCCACCAAGTTACAAGAACTTTGTGATGAACTACAATATGCGAGAACATGAACAAGGAGTTACCCGAACTCTTTGGCATGCTAAAAGCTGCTGAGATTGAGATCAAGAAAGAGCACCAAGTGTTGATGGTCAACAAGACCACCAGTTTCAAGAAAGAGGGCAAGTCTAAGGGAAAATTCAAGAAGGGTGGCAAGAAAGCTGCCACGCCTCCTATGAAACCTAAGAACGGCCCTAAGCCTGATGCTGAGTGCTATTACTGCAAGGAGAAGGGACAATGGAAGCGTAATTGCTCCAAGTATTTGGCGGATCTGAAGAGAGGCCTTGTCAAGAAGAAGAAAGAAGGTATATCCGATATACATGTTATAGATGTTTATCTCACTAGTTCTCGTTCTAGTACCTGGGTATTTGATACTTGGTTCGGTTGCTCATATTTGTAACTCGAAACGAGGAACTAAAGAATAAACGACAACTCGCTGAAAGATGAAGTAACGATGCGCGTTGGAAACGGATCCAAGGTCAATGTGATCGCGGTCGGCACACTTCCTCTACATCTACCTTCGGGATTAGTTTTAAGCCTAAATAATTGTTATTATGTACCTGCGTTGAGCATGAACATTATATCTGGATCTTGTTTAATGCAAGACGGTTATTCATTCAAGTCTGAGAATAATGGTTGTTCTATTTTTATGAATAATATCTTTTATGGTCGAGCACCACAAAAGAATGGCTTATTTCTATTAGATCTCGATAGTAGTGATACGCATATACATAATATTGATGCTAAGCGAATTAAATTGAATGATAATTCTACTTATATGTGGCACTTGTCGTCTTGGTCATATTGGAGTGAAACGCATGAAGAAACTCCATACCGATGGATTACTTGAATCACTTGACTTTGAGTCACTTGATAGATGCGAAGCATGTCTAATGGGAAAAATGACTAAGACTCCATTTTACGGTATGATGGAGCGAGCTGCCGACTTATTGGAAATCATACATACCGATGTGTGCGGACCAATGAGTGTAGCATCGCGCGGTGGTTATCGTTATGTTCTAACCTTCACGAGATGATCCGAGTAGATATGGGTATATCTATTTCATGAAACATAAATCCGAAACTTTTGAGAAGTTTAAGGAATTCCAAAGTGAAGTAGAAAATCAACGTAACAAGAAGATTAAATTTCTACGATCCGATCGCGGAGGTGAATATCTGAGTTATGAGTTTGGCATGCATTTAAAGAAATGCGGAATACTTTCACAATTGACACCGCCGGGAACACCACAACGAAATGGTGTGTCCGAACGTCGTAATCGAACTCTCTTAGATATGGTTCGTTCTATGATGTCTCTTACTGATTTGCCGTTATCATTTTGGGGTTATGCATTAGAGACAGCAGCATTCACTTTAAATAGAGCACCATCAAAATCCGTAGAAACGACACCGTATGAATTATGGTTTAATAAGAAACCTAAGCTGTCGTTCCTTAAAGTTTGGGGTTGCGAAGCCTATGTAAAAAAGTTACAACCGGACAAGCTAGAACCCAAAGCGGAGAAATGTGTCTTCATAGGATACCCTAAGGAAACTATAGGGTACACTTTCTATCACAAATCCGAAGGCAAAATCTTTGTTGCTAAGAACGGAACCTTTCTTGAGAAAGAATTTCTCACTAAAGAAGTGACTGGAAGAAAAGTAGAACTCGATGAGATTAATGAATCTATACTCGTTGATCGAGTAGCGCGATGCCGGAAGATGTACTGTACCGCCTACACCGGCAACGAGAGGAAGCTAATGATAATGATCATGAAACTTCGAACGAGGAAACTACGCGAACCTCGCGGATCGACAAGGGAACGTGCCACTCCTGATTGGTATGATCCTTGTCTAAATGTCATGATTGTGGATAACAATGATGAGGATCCTGCGACGTATGAAGAAGCGATGATGAGCCCAGATTCCAACAAATGGCAAGAAGCCATGAAATCCGAAATGGGATCCATGTATGATAACAAAGTATGGACTTTGGTAGACTTACTCGATAGCCGAAAGGCTGTCGAGAATAAATGGATCTTCAAGAGAAAAACAGATGCTGATGGTAATATTACTTGTCTATAAAGCTCGACTTGTCGCAAAGGGTTTCCGACAAATTCAAGGAATTGACTACGATGAGACTTTCTCACCCGTAGCGAAGCTAAAATCTGTGAGGATTTTGTTAGCAATAGCTGCATTTTTCGATTATGAGATTTGGCAGATGGATGTCAAAACGGCGTTCCTTAATGGAGACATTGAGGAAGAGTTGTATATGATACAACCCAAAGGTTTTGTTGATCCTAAAAATGCTGACAAAGTATGCAAACTTCAGCGTTCAATCTATGGACTGAAGCAAGCATCGAGAAGTTGGAACCGACGCTTTGATAAGGTGATCAAAGACTTCGGGTTTATACAGTGTCATGGAGAGGCCTGTATTTACAAGAAAGTGAGTGGGAGCTCGTAGCATTCCTGATATTATATGTAGATGACATATTATTGATCGGAAATGATATAGAACTATTAAGCAGTGTAAAAGGTTATTTGAATAACAGTTTTTCAATGAAAGACCTTGGTGAAGCATCGTATATATTAGGCATCAAGATTTATAGAGATAGATCAAGACGCCTAATAGGGCTATCACAGAGTACATACCTGGACAAGATTCTAAAGAAGTTTAGAATGGACGAAAGTAAGAAAGGGTTTTTACCTATGTTACCGGGCAAGGTCTTGAGTAAGACTCAAGGACCGGCTACGGCGAAGAAAGAGAAAGGATGAATCGGATCCCTATGCTTCGGCGATAGGCTCTATTATGTATGCCATGCTATGTACAAGACCGGATATAGCGCATGCTTGTTAGTTTGACTAGCAGATATCAAAGTGATCCAGGAATGGAACATCTGGACAGCGGTCAAGAATATCTGAAGTACTTGAAAAGAACTAAGGATATGTTTCTTTGTTATGGAGGTGACCAAGAGCTCGTTGTAACAAGTTACACCGATGCAAGTTGGAACACCGATCCCGATGACTCTAAGTCACAATGCGGGTACGTGTTTATATTGAATGGTGCTTTGCGATAGGCTGGGCAAGCTCGAAGCGGTGCACGGTGGCGAAGTCTTCAACGGAATCGGAGTACATAGCGGCTTCGAGGCTTCATCGAAGCGGTATGGATGAAGAGGTTCATTGTAGAGCTCGGTGTGGTTCCCGGTGCATTGGACCCATTAATCATTTATTGTGATAACATGGGTGCCATCGCCAATGCACAAGAGCCAAGGTCACACAAGAGGTCTGAAGCATATCAAGCTGCGTTACCACTCGATTCGCGAGTACATCGAAGATGGAGAAGTAAAGATTTGCAAAGTACACACCGATCCGAATGTAGCAGATCCGTTGACTAAAGCTCTCCCTAGGGCAAAGCATGACCAACACCAGAATGCCATGGGTGTTAGGTATATTACAATGTAATCTAGATTATTGACTCTAGTGCAAGTGGGAGATCGAAGGAGATATGCCCTAGAGGCAATAATAAAAGTGGTTATTATTTATATCTTTATGTTTATGATAAATGTTTATATATCATGCTAGAATTGTATTAACCGAAACATTAGTACATGTGTGATATGTAGACAAACAAGAAGTCCCTAGTATGCCTCTTAAACTAGCTTGTTGATTAATGGATGATTAGTTTCATAATCATGAACATTGGATGTTATTAATAACAAGGTTACATCATTATATGAATGATGTAATGGACACACCCAATTAAGCGTAGCATAAGATCTCGTCATTAAGTTATTTGCTATAAGCTTTCGATACATAGTTACCTAATCCTTATGACCATGAGATCATATAAATCACTTATACCGGAAAGGTACTTTGATTACACCAAACACCACTTTGCGTAAATGGGTGGCTATAAAGGTGGGATTAAGTATCCGGAAAGTATGAGTTGAGGCATATGGATCAACGAGTGGGATTTGTCCATCCCGATGACGGATAGATATACCCCGGGCCCTCTCGGTGGAATGTCGTCTAATGTCTTGCAAGCATATGAATGAGTTCATAAGAGACCACATACCACGGTACGAGTAAAGAGTACTTGTCAGGAGACGAGGTTGAACAAGGTATAGAGTGATACTGAAGATCAAACCTCGGACAAGTAAAATATCGCGAGACAAAGGGAATTGGTAATATATGTGAATGGTTCATTCGATCACTAAAGTCATCATTGAATATGTGGGAGCCATTATGGATCTCCAGATCCCGCTATTGGTTATTGGTCGGAGTGAGTACTCAACCATGTCCGCATAGTTCACGAACCGTAGGGTGACACACTTAAAGTTGGATGTTGAAATGGTAGAACTTGAATATGGAATGGAGTTGGAATATTTGTTCGAAGTCCCGGATGTGATCCCGGACATCACGAGGAGTTCCGGAATGGTCCGGAGAATAAGATTCATATATAGGATGTCATTTTATGTGAATAAAATGTCGCGGAAGGTTCTATGGAAGGTTCTAGAAGGTTCTAGAAAAGTCTGGAAGAAACCACCAAGGAAGGTGGAGTCCACAAGGGACTCCACCTCCATGGCCGGCCAGCCCTAGATGGGGTGGAGTCCCAAGTGGACTCCACCATAGGGGGCCGGCCACCCCCACATGGGAGGTGGGAATCCCACCTTTGGGTGGGAGTCCTAGTTGGGCTAGGATTGCCCCTCCTATGGAAGGTTTTGGTTTCGGGTCTTATTCGAAGACTTGGACACCAACACTTGGGTTCCACCTATATAATGAGGGGCATAGGGGAGGGGGCCGGCCACACCAAAGCCACCACCTTGGCCGCACCCCTTGGAGGCCGGCCACCCCCTCTCCCCAAACCCTAGCCGCCCCACTCCTCCTTCTTCCCCGCACGCTTAGCGAAGCTCCGCCGGGATTCTCCATCGCCACCGACACCATGCCGTCGTCTTTGTCGGATTCAAGAGGAGCTACTACTTCCGCTGCCCGCTGGAACGGGGAGGTGGACGTCGTCTTCATCAACAACCGAACGTGTGACCGAGTACGGAGGTGCTGCCCGTTCGTGGCGCCGGAACCGATCGTGATCAAGATCTTCTACGCGCTTTTGCAAGCGGCAAGTGAACGTCTACCGCAGCAACAAGAGCCTCATCTTGTAGGCTTTGGAATCTCTTCAAGGGTGAGACTCGATACCCCCTCGTTGCTACCGTCTTCTAGATTGCATCTTGGCTTGGATTGCGTGTTCGCGGTAGGAAATTTTTTGTTTTCTATGCAACGTTATCCTACACCATCTCCAACGGAGAGGAGCATTATGATGTGGCCGCACGTTTAAAAACGAACCGTTTTCTAATTAGGGTGATCTACGTCCCAAACAGTGATCCTTATTTTTATAAAAAGTTGAAAAAGTGTTTAAAAAGTTTTTTAAAAAATATTTGCACTACTACCATTCAAGTTTACAATATGAAATTAATTATAATTTAAGGACGGCAAAAATGACTAATCAGTGACCACGGCCACACTATCTCTTAATTATTGCCTGCATGTGGGCTGCATATGCATGTGGCGACACGTGGACATGCATGCACCCGAGTGTGCAGTCCGCCCACCGCAAATCGGTCACAAATTTGGTCCAAGAATGTGGTTGTGTGGACAAAAAAACGGACCGTTGTCTGTTTGGGAATCACAGTTGGGTATCGTATTTAGGCTGTACGGATACCGATGGACAAGCTGTCAGTATGCGGCCCTCCGTTAGAGATGGCCTAACCTTACCCGAGCCATTTTTAATGAATGAGACACACATATTTTAAAAAATTGAACTATAAAATTGAGAAAATAAAATATTGATTATGTTGTAGGTAAATAGCGTCGTTGATTCATATTCAAAAAACTTTTCAATGATGTTAATTTTATACCAACAATCTTTCTGTATTTAGAGTAATTTTTGGTCAAACAAAAACACGAATAATAACGCCGTCTTATTCACTGGAATGAAGAGAGTACTCCAGTCATTCACAATTACCTCGCATTTTGTATCTAGTTAACGTTAGACTTTTGTAAGTCTTACCAATAATCCAGAAAAAATCAATATCTATAATATTAAATTTATTGTACTAGAAATGTATATTTTAAATTATATGTATCTGATATTTTTTATTTTGATTGAGTTTTACAAATTTTGACTTTGACTAAACCGAGAACCGCGAAGTAATTGTGAATAGAGAGAGTAGTACTACCGTGACAGATTCCATTTTTACTTATATACAATTAGGCCTCAAAAGACTATAGTTAGCCCAAAAATCCAAAATACTATAGTCAAACTATGTCCAAAAGACTACCACTACTAAGAAAAAGCCTATAGGTGGAGGCAATAGGTGCCAGCGCACCACCCTGGACGTGCGCCGTTGGAAAATGTTGCCGGCGCACCAAATTTCAGCCGCGTCGGAGATGCGGGCCTACTGTCGGCGCACCAGTGGAGTCGACGCGCCGGCGCTATTTCCTGGCATGGGCTCGGCCGATTCGGGCCAGGCCCAAGAATCATTGCCGGCGCACCAGCCCAGGGGCGCGCCGGCGGAAATGTGCTATTGCCGGCGCGCCCCTGGGCTGGTGCGCCGGCAATGATTCTTGGGCCTAGCCCGGGGGTGATATAGCCGAATGGGCTATCTGCTGCCGGCGCACCCATGCCCTGGTGCGCCGGCAGTAACCTGGGCAGTTTTTTCTGCTCAACAACCACTACCTTACTCCACTCCCTCCACACAAACCCGAGCCTTCTCCCAACCCAGCTCATTTTTGCCTATTCCTATCCCCAATTTAGCTAATTTGACCAAACAAAATCATATTTTTTGAGCAAATCTTCCCTTCCTACATGCATCTCCCACATCCCCCTATGTAGATCTAGATCTACTCTCCTGCATTGACCGCTCAATCTAGATCTAGATCTAGAAAGTCGGCTTCCATACGCCGTGGTCGCGGCGCGACGTCTCGATCTCGTTGACGAATATATCAAACAAATAGGTGATTAATGAACAAATTGAGGAATGAAATCGATATATATCGGACATGAAGCAAAAGCTCGTGTGTGGCATATATATATATATATATATATATATATATATATATATATATATATATATATATGTGTTGTGTTTGTGCTTGTGCTTGTGTGTGTTGGCGTTGAAAATGAGTTGCCAACGTTGCGCCGAAATGTTGATTCTTCAAGTTTTCGTTTCGGCACATTTCTGGCGCTCCTATGTCCTACCATGTAGGAAGGTCATGCCGAAATTTTCCGTGAAAACTACCGACTGATGCATGGTTCTAATCAATTATATAATCTTACCGTGCATGCGATAATGGTTATCGAGATGAGTGAAAGCGTCGTGATGAGATATCATAAACACGCGATCATCGACATGTATGAAAATAACCGCATGGAGGTATTGTGTCCATGCCGAAGATGCAAACGAGTGAAATGGTTTGACCCCTATTCAGGCAAATTGCAGGGGCACCTGCTCACTAATGGTTTCATGCATGGACACACTCAATGGATGAGTGATGATCGCGCGGAGGTCAATGGGGCGACAGCAGTGATGACCCACAAGTATAGGGGGTGTATCGTAGTACTTTCGATAAATAAGAGTGTCGAACCCAACGAGGAGCAGAAGGTGTTGACAAGCAGTTTTGATGAAGGATTCACTGTAAATGCTCACAGACAAGTATTCGGGGGTTTTGATATAGCAGATGAATAAAGTACAAGTAAGTAAAGTGCGAGAGAAATAATTGCAGCGAGTGGCCCAATCCTTTTTAGCACAAAGGACAAGCCGGTTTGTTTACTTATAATGACCTAACGTTCTTGAGGACACACAGAAATTTTGTCTAGTGCTTTCGCTTCATATAGCTGATTAATCTTCATTGTTTTTATAAGTGTTGTGTGGGTGAACCTATGCTAATGTACCGCCCTTCCTAGGACTAATACATACTTGTGATTATACCCCTTGCAAGCATCCGCAACTACAAGAAAGTAATTAAGATAAATCTAACCACAACCTTAAACTCTGAGATCCTGCTATCCCTCCTGCATCGATATACCAACGGGGGTTTAGGTTTCTGTCACTCCGGCAACCCCGCAATTAGCAAACGAATACAAGATGCATTCCCCTAGGCCCATAAATGGTGAAGTGTCATGTAGTCGACGTTCACACGACACCACTAGAAGAATAACACCACAACTTAAATATCACAACATTGAATATTAACCAACATAATTCACTACTAACATTTAGACTTCACCCATGTCCTCAAGAACTAAACGAACTACTCACGAGACATCATATGGAACATGATCAGAGGTGATATGATTATGAATAACAATCTGAACATAAACCTTGGTTCAATAGTTTCACTCAATAGCATCAATAACAAGTAGAAATCAACACTGGGAGAGTTTCCCCTATCAAACAATCAAGATCAAACCCAAATTGTTACAGCGGTGACGAGGTGCAGCGGTGGAGATGGCGGTGATGATGATGATGATGATGATGGTGATGATGATGGAGATGATGTCCAGCTCGATGACGGTGACGATGACGTCGATTTCCCCCTCCGGGAGGGAATTTCCCCGGCAGATTTCAGCCTGCCGGAGAGCTCTTTTCTCTCTGGTGTTCTCCGCCCCGCGAGGCGGGCCGTGACTCTTCGCGACTATCCTCCGGAGCTTAGGTTTTCGGGACGAAGACGTACGCGAAGAAAAGGAGGCTAGAGGGGGCTGTGGGCCCCCTCCTCACAGGGCGGCGCGGCCAGGCCTTGGGCCGCGCCGGCCTATGAGGTGGGCCCACGGCGGCCCTCCTCGGCTCCCCCTTCTGGCTTCCTTCGTCTTCTGGAAAAATAGGATTTTTCATATAATTTTCGTCAATTGTTGATCTTCCGAAATATTGCATTCTGACGGCGCTTTTTCCAGCGAGAATCCCGACTCCGGTGCGCGATCCTCCAATAATCATGAAACATGCAAAATTGATGAAATAACATAAGTATCATCTCCAAATATGAAATATATCAATGAATAACAGCAAATTATGATATAAAATAGTGATGCAAAATGGACGTATCAGGCAGCAGGTGGTAATGGCCGGCAAGAAGGAGGGCATCATGATATTGATGACGATGAAGAGTTTGTCGCACAGGACGATAACCTTGACGACGACAATAACCTTCACGATGACGAAGAGGTGCCGCTAGCTTCAGTCGTGCGGGACGCTCATCTTCAAGATCTGCTTCTCGAAAAGACGAAAGGCGCCAAGCGGAAATCAAAGCTTGAGCAACTCGAGAAAGACTCGAATACTCCGTTGTACGACTCAGGTCGCGGGTTGGGGGAGTCCCGCTTGAGAGTAGCTCTCGATGTGCTGCAGATGAAGGCGAACCCGGATGGATGGACACAAGCGTCGACGACATCCTGGAATACGTGAAAGATCTCCTTCCTGCCGGGAACACGTGTCCTGGTAGTCTAGCCGAGGCCAAGAGAATCACGTGCCCTCTCGACTTACCCCACGAAAAGTATAACGCCTGCATCAACGACTGTATCATGTATCGCAAGGAGCACATGGACAAGACCAAATGTCCCGTGTGTGACGCTGAACGGTACAAGAAAGGGAAGAAGAAAGCTCATCGGAAAGTTGTGTGGTACTTCCTGATACGTCTCCGACGTATCAATAATTTCTTATGATCCATGCCATATTATTGATCATACCTACATGTTTTATGCATACTTTATGTCATATTCGTGCATTTTCTGGAACTAACCTATTAACAAGATGCCGAAGTGCCGATTCTGTTTTCTCGCTGTTTTTGGTTTCGAAATCCTAGTAACGAAATATTCTCGGAATTGGACGAAATCAAGACCCAGGGGCCTATTTTGCCACGAACCTTCCAGAAGACCGAAGAACATACGAAGTGGGGCCACGAGGTGGCGACACCACAAGGCGGCGCGGCCAAGGAGGGGCCCGCGCCGCCCTATGGTGTGGGCCCCTCGTCAGCCCTCCGACTCCGCCCTTCCGCCTACTTAAAGCCTCCGTCGCGAAACCCCTGATGCGAAAAAACCAAGATACGGAAAACCTTCCAGAGATGCCGCCGCCGCCAATCCCATCTCGGGGGATTCTGGAGATCTCCTCCGGCACCCTGCCGGAGAGGGGATTCATCTCCCGGAGGACTCTACACCGCCATGGTCGCCTCCGGAGTGATGAGTGAGTAGTTCACCCCTGGACTATGGGTCCATAGCGGTAGCTAGATGGTTGTCTTCTCCTCATTGTGCTTCATTGTTGGATCTTGTGAGCTGCCTAACATGATCAAGATCATCTATCTGTAATACTCTATGTTGTGTTTGTCGGGATCCGATGGATAGAGAATACCATGTTATTTTAATTATCAAGTTATTGCATATGTGTTGTTTATGATCTTGCATGCTCTCCGTTATTAGTAGAGGCTCTGGCCAAGTTGATGCTAGTAACTCCAAGAGGGAGTATTTATACTCGATAGTGGGTTCATGCCGCATTGACACCAGGACGAGTGACGAAAGTTCTAAGGTTGTGTTGTGCTTGTTGCCACTAGGGATAAAACATTGATGCTATGTCCGAGGATGTAGTTATTGATTACATTACGCACCATACTTAATGCAATTGTCTCGTTGCTTTGCAACTTAATACTGGAGGGGGTTCGGACGATAACTCTGAAGGTGGACTTTTTAGGCATAGATGCGGTTGGATGGCGGTCTATGTACTTTGTCGTAATGCCCAATTAAATCTCACTATACTTATCATGCCATGTATGTGCATTGTTATGCTCTCTCTATTTGTCAATTGCCCGACCGTAATTTGTTCACCCAACATGCTTTTATCTTATGGGCGAGACACCTCTAGTGAACTGTGGACCCCGGTCCATTCTTTTAATACTGAAATACAAATCTGCTGCAATACTTGTTTCTACTGTTTTCTCTCGCAAACAATCATCTTCCACACAATACGGTTAATCCTTTGTTACAGACAAGCCGGTGAGATTGACAACCTCACTCGTTTCGTTGGGGCAAAGTACTTTGGTTGTGTTGTGCAGGTTCCACGTTGGCGCCGGAATCCCCGGTGTTGCGCCGCACTACATCCCGCCGCCATCAACCTTCAACGTGCTTCTTGGCTCCTCCTGGTTCGATAAACCTTGGTTTCTTTCCGAGGGAAAACTTGCTCGCTGTGCGCATCATACCTTCCTCTTGGGGTTCCCCAACGAACGTGTGAAATACACGCCATCAAGCATATTTTCTGGCGCCGTTGCCGGGGAGATCAAGACACGCTGCAAGGGGAGTCTCCACTTCCCAATATCTTTACTTTGTTTTTGTCTTGCTTTATATTATTTACTACTTTATTTGCTGCACTTATATCAAAACACAAAAAAATTAGTTGCTAGTTTTACTTTATTTACTGTCTTGTTTGCTATATCAAAAACAAAAAAAAATTAGTTTACTTGCATTTACTTTATCTAGTTTGCTTTATTTACTGTCTTGCACTCTATATTAAAAATACAAAAAAAATTAGTTACTTTTGTTACCATGTCTAGCTCTGAACCTGTTACTTCTTCGCCTGAAGAATTAGTCTTCACTTTTAAACAAGGGGATGAGGAGAGTTTTAAGGATGCTTGGTCTAGAATTTTTACTTCTTATCGTAAAACTGAACCTCAAATGACTCTAAGTTTGCTCCTTAGTATTTTTTATTTTGGTCTTATGATTCGCTATAGATATGCTTTGGATACTTTAGTGGGAGGAGATTTCCTTCATTGCAATGGGGATCAAGCTTTTAATGCCATAAAGAAGTTGGTTGCATCACATGATTCAGCTAATAACTTTGATTCAGCCCTTATTAGCATTTATAATAGATTAAACAATCTCGAGATAAGTACATCTCGCCTGGATGACAACTATCACCATGTTCGTAATCGTCTTGAACAAGTTTTAGTGAACTCTAAACCTTCATTATGGGATCCTACTCGTTAAAATTGTTATCGGTGATCAAACTCTTCGTGCCAACTGTGATATTATGTCTGAATTTTGCCTTATACCGGAGAGCATTTATAAATCTTTGAAACTTTGGGGAGTTGATGAAGGAGGAGAAGAAATAACTCTCATTGATAACTCTGTTATAATTCCTAAGGGAATAGCCGCAGGTGTGCATACAACCATTCTTGGAAGAACAATATCCATTGATTATCTTGTTATTGAATGTGTAGGGACAGGAAAAATCACACTCGGAAGATCCCTCGCTAAAACTATTGGGAGCAAGTCATAGATGTGGGAGAAGGCATCCTGGATTTCACCTCTATACCGGGGGGGAATCATACATTTACTAAATCAAAGAGAAAGAAAAACAACAAGAAAGGTAAGGGTAAAGCCCAAGGTAAGGATGATGCACCACTCTCCGATAATACTTGAGTTACACTTTCTGCGCCTAGCTGAAAGGCGTTAAAGAAAAGCGCTTATGGGAGACAACCCATGTTTTTACTACAGTATTTTTGTTTTATATTTGAGTCTTGGAAGTTGTTTACTACTGTAGCAACCTCTCCTTATCTTAGTTTTGAGTTTTGTTGTGCCAAGTAAAGTCTTTGATAGTAAAGTAAGTACTAGATTTGGATTACTGCGCAGTTCCAGATTTATTTGCTGTCACGTATCTGGGTCTACCTCCCTGTAGGTAGCTCATAAAATTAAGCCAATTTACGTGCATGATCATCAGATATGTACGCAACTTTCATTCAATTTGAGCATTTTCATTTGAGCAAGTCTGGTGGCCTAATAAAATCCATATTTACGGACTGTTCTGTTTTGACAGATTCTGCCTTTTATTTCGCATTGCCTCTTTTGCTATGTTGGCGAATTTCTTTGATCCATTAATGTCCAGTAGCTTTATGCAATTTCCAGAAGTGTTAAGAATGATTGTGTCACCTCTGAACATGTGAATTTTTATTGTGCACTAACCCTCTAATGAGTTGTTTCGAGTTTGGTGTGGAGGAAGTTTTCAAGGATCAAGAGAGGAGTATGATGCAATATGATCAAGGAGAGTGAAAGCTCTAAGCTTGGGGATGCCCCGGTGGTTCACCCCTGCATATTCTAAGAAGACTCAAGCGTGTAAGCTTGGGGATGCCCAAGGCATCCCCTTCTTCATCGACAACATTATCGAGGTTCCTCCCCGAAACTATATTTTTATTCCGTCACATCTTATGCACTTTGCTTGGAGCGTCGGTTTGTTTTTGTTTTTGTTTTTTGTTTTGTTTGAATAAAATGGATCCTAGCATTCACTTTATGGGAGAGAGACACGCTCCTCTCGTAGCATATGGACAAGTATGTCCTTAGGCTCTACTCATAGTATTCATGGCGAAGTTTCTTCTTCGTTAAATTGTTATATGGTTGGAATTGGAAAATGCTACATGTAGTAACTCTAAAATGTCTTGGATAATTTGATACTTGGCAATTGTTGTGCTCATGTTTAAGCTCTTGCATCATATACTTTGCACCCATTAATGAAGAAACACTTAGAGCTTACTAATTTGGTTTGCATATTTGGTTTCTCTAGAGTCTAGATAACATCTAGTATTGAGTTTTGAACAACAAGGAAGACGGTGTAGTGTCTTATAATGTTTACAATATATCTTTTATGTGAGTTTTGCTGCACCGTTCATCCTTGTGTTTGTTTCAAATAACCTTGCTAGCCTAAACCTTGTATCGAGAGGGAATACTTCTCATGCATCCAAAATATTTGAGCCAACCACTATGCCATTTGTGTCCACCATACCTACCTACTACATGGTATTTATCCGCCATTCCAAAGTAAATTGCTTGAGTGCTACCTTTAAAATTCCATCATTCACCTTTGCAATATATAGCTCATGGGACAAATAGCTTAAAAACTATTGTGGTATTGAATATGTACTTATGCACTTTATCTCTTACTAAGTTGCTTGTTGTGCGATAACCATGTTTTCTGGGGACGCCATCAACTATTCTTTGTTGAATATCATGTGAGTTGCTATGCATGTCCGTCTTGTCTGAAGTAAGAGAGATCTACCACCTTAATGGTTGGAGCATGCATATTGTTAGAGAAGAACATTGGGCCGCTAACTAAAGCCATGATTCATGGTGGAAGTTTCAGTTTTGGACATATATCCTCAATCTCATATGAGAATAATAATTGTTGCCACATGCTTATGCATTAAAGAGGAGTCCATTATCTGTTGTCCATGTTGTCCCGGTATGGATGTCTAAGTTGAGAATAATCAAAAGCGAGAAATCCGAAATGCGAGCTTTCTCCTTAGACCTTTGTACAGGCGGCATGGAGGTACCCCATTGTGACACTTGGTTAAAACATGTGCATTGCAAAGATCCGGTAGTCCAAGCTAATTAGGACAAGGTGCGGGCACTATTAGTATACTATGCATGAGACTTGCAAATTGTAAGATATAATTTACATAACTCATATGCTTTATTACTACCGTTGACAAAATTGTTTCATGTTTTCAAAATAAAAGCTCTAGCACAAATATAGCAATCGATGCTTTCCTCTTTGAAGGACCATTCTTTTACTTTTATGTTGAGTCGGTTCACCTATCTCTCTCCACCTCAAGAAGCAAACACTTGTGTGAACTGTGCATTGATTCCTACATACTTGCATATTGTATTTGTTATATTACTCTATGTTGACAATTATCCATGAGATATACATGTTACAAGTTGAAAGCAACCGCTGAAACTTAATCTTCCTTTGTGTTGCTTCAATACCTTTACTTTGATTTATTGCTTTATGAGTTAAGTCTTATGCAAGACTTATTGATGCTTGTCTTGAAGTACTATTCATGAAAAGTCTTTGCTTTATGATTCACTTGTTTACTCATGTCATTACCATTGTTTTGATCGCTGCATTCATTACATATGTTTACAAATAGTATGATCAAGGTTATGATGGCATGTCACTTCAGAAATTATCTTTGTTATCGTTTTACCTGCTCGGGACGAGCAGAACTAAGCTTTGGGATGCTTGATACGTCTCCGACGTATCGATAATTTCTTATGATCCATGCCATATATTGATGATACCTACATGTTTTATGCACACTTTATGTCATATTCGTGCATATTCTGGAACTAACCTATTAACAAGATGTCGAAGTGCCAGTTGCTGTTTTCTGCTGTTTTTGGTTTCAGAAATCCTAGTAACGAAATATTCTCGGAATTGGACGAAATCAAGACCCATGGGCCTATTTTGCCACGAACCTTCCAGAAGACCGAAGAGCATACGAAGTGGGGTCACGAGGTGGCGACACCACAAGGCGGCGCAGCCAAGGAGGGGCCCGCGCCGCCCTATGGTGTGGGCCCCTCGTCAGCCCTCCGACTCCGCCCTTCCGCCTACTTAAAGCCTCCGTCGCGAAACCCCTGATGCGAAAAAACCACGATACGGAAAACCTTCCAGAGACGCCGCCGCCGCCAATCCCATCTCGGGGGATTCGGAGATCTCCTCCGGCACCCTGCCGGGAGGGGATTCATCTCCCGGAGGACTCTACACCGCCATGGTCGCCTCCGGAGTGATGAGTGAGTAGTTCACCCCTGGACTATGGGTCCATAGCGGTAGCTAGATGGTTGTCTTCTCCTCATTGTGCTTCATTGTTGGATCTTGTGAGCTGCCTAACATGATCAAGATCATCTATCCGTAATACTCTATGTTGTGTTTGTCGGGATCCGATGGATAGAGAATACCATGTTATGTTAATTATCAAGTTATTGCATATGTGTTGTTTATGATCTTGCATGCTCTCCGTTATTAGTAGAGGCTCTGGCCAAGTTGATGCTAGTAACTCCAAGAGGGAGTATTTATGCTCGATAGTGGGTTCATGCCCGCATTGACACTGGGACAGGTGACGTAAAGTTCTAAGGTTGTGTTGTGCTTGTTGCCACTAGGGATAAAACATTGATGCTATGTCCGAGGATGTAGTTATTGATTACATTACGCACCATACTTAATGCAATTGTCTCGTTGCTTTGCAACTTAATACTGGAGGGGGTTCGGACGATAACCTCGAAGGTGGACTTTTTAGGCATAGATGCGGTTGGATGGCGGTCTATGTACTTTGTCGTAATGCCCAATTAAATCTCACTATACTTATCATGCCATGTATGTGCATTGTTATGCTCTCTCTATTTGTCAATTGCCCGACCGTAATTTGTTCACCCAACATGCTTTTATCTTATGGGAGAGACACCTCTAGTGAGCCGTGGACCCCGGTCCAATCTTTTAATACTGAAATACAAATCTGCTGCAATACTTGTTTCTACTCTGTTTTCTCTGCAAACAATCATCTTCCACACAATACGGTTAATCCTTTGTTACAGCAAGCCGGTGAGATTGACAACCTCACTTTTTCGTTGGGGCAAAGTACTTTGGTTTTGTTGTGCAGGTTCCACGTTGGCGCCGGAATCCCTGGTGTTGCGCCGCACTACATCCCGCCGCCATCAACCTTCAACGTGCTTCTTGGCTCCTCCTGGTTCGATAAACCTTGGTTTCTTTCTGAGGGAAAACTTGCTGCTGTGCGCATCATACCTTCCTCTTGGGGTTCCCCAACGAACGTGTGAAATACACGCCATCACTTCCCGCTCGCCCCCCGGCTTCAACGGTTCTACGCGGACCGCAAGGAAGCAAAGCTCATGCGCTGGCACGCTGAAAGAAAGGAGGCAGTGTTGAATGATGAAGACCGGATTGAGCACCCAGTGCTGACGCACCCTTCGGATGCAAGTCAGTGGAAAGCATTAGACAATGAATTCGGAAGTTTTGGGGCAGATCCCAGAAACATCAGGTTGGGTGCGAGCACAGACGGATTCAATACGTTCGGAAACCAGAGCAGCACACATAGCACATGGCTCGTGTTTGTATGGATCTACAACCTCCCGCCCTAGCTGTGCATGAAGAGGAAGTACATACAGATGAGTATGCTAATTCAAAGGCCGACACAGCCAGGAAACGATATCAACATGTATCTCGAACTATTAAAGGAGGAGCTTGAAACGTTGTTGGCGGAGGAAGGGGTAGATACATGGGACACCGTCGCGGAAGAATATTTCCCTTTGAGAGCCGCGTTGATCACGACGGTGCAGGACTACCTCGGATACGGTTACATTTCGTGCCAGGTGTGCCATGGACACAAGGCATGTGTTAGGTGCATGGAAGAGACGATGTTTTTGCAGCTTGGTAAGGATCCCGGCTCTTCGAAAACAGTTTACATGGGGCATTGAAGGTGGCTACACAAGACTGACCCGTGGAGAAAGCGTGGAGATTTGTTCGATGGTACAAATGAACCCCGAGGACCTCCACGTAAGAAGAGCGGCGAAGAGATCGATACATTACTGAAAGTTTGGAAGGAGTGCCCTGCGCCGGGAAAGATTCGTCAAAAGCCTGGAGAGAAGAAGAAAAAGGAAATGACGCCGCTCATTGGTGTATGGAAAAGGAGGTCCGTGTTTTGGGACTTGCCGTACTGGAAAATTCTCGATACACCTCACTGCCTTGATGTCATGCATATTACAAAGAACGTGTGCGAGAGCTTGCTTGGCACTCTTCTCAACATGCCGGATGATACGTCTCCGACGTATCGATAATTTCTTATGATCCATGCCATATTATTGATGATACCTACATGTTTTATGCACACTTTATGTCATATTCGTGCATTTTCTGGAACTAACCTATTAACAAGATGCCGAAGTGCCGATTCTTCGTTTTCTAGCTGTTTTTGGTTTCGAAATCCTAATAACGAAATATTCTCGGAAGCTGGACGAAATCAAGACCCAGGGTCCTATTTTGCCACGAACCTTCCGGAAGACCGAAAGGGATACGAAGTGGGGCGACGAGGCGCCGCCACCATAGGGCCGCGCGGCCGGAGGGGGCCCGCGCCGCCCTATGGTGTGGGCCCCTCGTCGGCCCTCCGACTCCGCCCTTCCGCCTACTTAAAGCCTCCGTCGCGAAACCCCCGATGCGAAAAACCACGATACGGAAAACCTTCCGGAGACGCCGCCGCCGCCAATCCCATCTCGGGGATTCCGGAGATCTCCTCCGGCACCCCGCCGGAGAGGGGATTCATCTCCCGGAGGACTCTACACCGCCATGGTCGCCTCCGGAGTGATGAGTGAGTAGTTCACCCCTGGACTATGGGTCCATAGTAGTAGCTAGATGGTTGTCTTCTCCTCATTGTGCTTCATTGTTGGATCTTGTGAGCTGCCTAACATGATCAAGATCATCTATCCGTAATACTCTATGTTGTGTTTGTCGGGATCCGATGGATAGAGAATACCATGTTATGTTAATTATCAAGTTATTACATATGTGTTGTTTATGATCTTGCATGCTCTCCGTTATTAGTAGAGGCTCGGCCAAGTTTTTGCTCTTAACTCCAAGAGGGAGTATTTATGCTCGATAGTGGGTTCATGCCCGCATTGACACCTGGGACGATGACGAGAAAGTTCTAAGGTTGTGTTGTGCTTGTTGCCACTAGGGATAAAACATTGGCGCTATGTCCGAGGATGTAGTTGTTGATTACATTACGCACCATACTTAATGCAATTGTCTCGTTGCTTTGCAACTTAATACTGGAGGGGGTTCGGACGATAACTCCGAAGGTGGACTTTTTAGGCATAGATGCGGTTGGATGGCGGTCTATGTACTTTGTCGTAATGCCCAATTAAATCTCACTATACTTATCATGACATGTATGTGCATTGTTATGCCCTCTCTATTTGTCAATTGCCCGACTGTAATTTGTTCACCCAACATGCTTTTATCTTATGGGAGAGACACCTCTAGTGAACTGTGGACCCCGGTCCATTCTTTAATACTGAAATACAAATCTGCTGCAATACTTGTTTTTACTCGTTTTCTCCGCAAACAATCATCTTCCACACAATACGGTTAATCCTTTGTTACGAGCAAGCCGGTGAGATTGACAACCTCACTCGTTTCGTTGGGGCAAAGTACTTTGGTTGTGTTGTGCGGGTTCCACGTTGGCGCCGGAATCCCTGGTGTTGCGCCGCACTACATCCCGCCGCCATCAACCTTCAACGTGCTTCTTGGCTCCTCCTGGTTCGATAAACCTTGGTTTCTTTCTGAGGGAAAACTTGCTGCTGTGCGCATCATACCTTCCTCTTGGGGTTCCCAACGAACGTGTGAAATACACGCCATCACCGGACCGGACCAAAGATGGGCCGAAAGCAAGACACGACCTGAAAGTTTTGGGCATCAGGGAAGAGCTTCAGATCCGGGCGGCCCAAGAGGGACAGTCGGAGGAGGAGGCGGACGGCGGTCAGAAGCGCAAAAGGATTAAGCAGCCAGACTATTACTGTCCCCCCTCCTGCTTCACTTTTAGTCCGGCTGAGGTCGATCAATTTTTCAATTGCCTTCTAGGAGTCAAAGTGCCCTTCGGTTACTCCGGGATAATAAGCAGATACATGGACCCCAAGAAACGAAACTTCAGCGGCATGAAGTCTCATGACTGTCACGTGATGATGACGCATATTCTTCCGGTTTCAATCCGAGGTATAATGGATGACCATGTCCGTGCAACGCTGACTGGGCTTTGTAACTTCTTCGACGTCATAACTCGGAAGTCGATAAGCGTGAAGAAACTCGCAAGGCTCCAGGAAGAGATCGTGGTGATCCTATGTGAGCTTGAGATGTACTTCCCGCCTACATTCTTTGATGTGATGGTCCATCTGTTGGTCCATATCATGGATGATATCATCAGTCTAGGGCCGGCATTCTTACACAACATGATGTCGTTTGAAAGAATGAATGGTGTCATTAAAGGATACGTTCGTAACTGGTCACATCCGGATGGAAGCATCGTCCGTGGCTGGCTCACCGAAGAGTGCATCTCTTTACGCACGAATTATCTAAACATCGAGGACCCTGTTGGTTTGCCTCAAAACAAGCACCTCCGCAGGTTCGAGGGAGTAGGCCACAAAAATGGAAGGAAGGAACTGCACGTGCACATGTCTGGTCGGACTTCCGACTTTGACAGGGCCAACTTAGTAGCGCTACAACACATTGACTTGATCGATCCTTGGTTGAAAGAGCACAAAACCATGATAGAGAACAAGTGGCAAGCCGATGATGATGGAAGCGAAATATACAGAGAGCACAACTCCTCTTTCGCGCGCTGGTTCAAAGACCACATTGATGCTAATCCCCCACCAATGGATTCGACAAGGATAAACTAGTATTGGCCTTGTCACATGGCCCCGCACCCAACATCATGACTTACCAAGCGTACGATATCAACGGGTACACATTCTACACGGAAGAAAAAGACAAGAACGAGTGTTTACCGGAACTCGGGGGTAACGATGGATTCCTGGACGGGTGACGTAAAGACTAGATACTCGCGGAAGAATCGAGGAAATCCGGGAGCTTAGCTACGCTGGGGAGAAAGTGCCGATGTTCCGTATCAGATGGGCTAAGAGCGTCACAAAAGAAGACCGGTATTTCACCACCATTGTTTCTACCCGAAGCCAACAAATCAAAGTCCACGAACGCCACCGCGCAGAATGAGCCATGGGTACTGGCAGAACACGTGCACCAATGCTTCTTCATAACCGACCCATCCAGGCCTAGTCGTGTTATCGTGAGGAGAGGCAAGAGGACCATCGTCGGAATGGATGGAGTCGCCAACGAGGAAGACTTCGAAGGACAAGTCGGAGACCCAATGATGGAAGAATCCGAGGACGAAGACACAACATACACCACAAGAAGAAGCAGGACCACGCTACCGAGGTCAGGTCGACCCTTCAAAAGAAGAAGTCACGACACGGGGCTAAATTATTCAACGACGAGCAAGAAAAGTAAGAAGAAAGTGAAACACTCTTCTCAATCGATGATGTAAAACTTTATTTGCTATCTATAACTCATATTTTGTGTAATTCATAACTACTCATATGGTCATGGCCAATATTTTATGTATGACTAATTAATATTGTGTTGGTCAATATTTTGTGTATGTATATATAACTCATATTTTTTTGTAATGCATAATTAACTCATATTGCTTGGTTATTATCTTGAAAAGAGAAGGAAATAAAATAGTATAGGATTTGGGGGAATAGAAAACAAACATAAAAGAAAGAGAAAGGAAATAAGGAAATGAAGAAAAAGAAAATAAAAAAGGAAATGGAAATGGCCAGGCCTGATTTGGCACAGGGACAAGTCCCAGGTATAGCCGTGCCAAGGTTATTGCCGGCGCACTAGGGCCTTAGTGCGTCGGGGGTTACACTTGTCCCCGGCGAACCAAAGGGGTAGTGCGCCGGCAGTAAGGGGTCCGGCTATAGTGGGGACTTAACTGCACGCGTGTGTCGATCCTCTTCCAGTCACATTCTCTTCACGCGCCCTAGCACACGCCGAACCCTAGCACCGCCGCGCCGTCATCGACCTCTCTGCACGCCCCTGCGCCGTCGTCGACCTCGCAGCACGCCGGAGCCGCCGCGCAAGGAGGAGCAGGGCGTCGCCGCAGAGAGGAGGGGGAGGGCGTCACGCGCCGGCCACCGTCGCCACCGTCGACGAGAGGAGGAGGAGGCCGTTGCGCGCCAGCCACCGTCGCGGAGAGGAGCAGCAGGGCGTCGCCACCATCGCCATTGGTAAGAACCTCTCTCCCTTCCCCTCTTCCTTCCCCTCTCCATCCCCCTCTTCCTTCCCTCTCTCTGCATCCTAATTCTTGCGCCGATTCTTGCTTTTGTTCTTGCAGTAGTTGAATTCTTGCGCCGATTCTTGTATTACTCATAGAAAATTGAATTTGATGCCCTGTACCCTTGCAAATTTGATGCCCTGGTTGGCCCTGTACCCTTGCAAATTGAATTTGATGCCCTGTACCCTTGCAAATTGAATTTGATGAATTAGTTCACCATGCTACTGCTCATGCTCAATTTTCTATATAAAATTCATTGGTTGAGATACTACTGCTCATGCTCAATTTGCTATATAAAATTCATTGGTTGATATGCAAAAATTCAGTGGTATTTGCTTCTTATTTTTGAATTTGATGCCCTGTACCGTAGGATTAGAACATATTCATGTTAAAGAATTAAATAAATGCAATAGCAGGTGAAAGAGTCAATTTTGAAGTTCAAATTTGAAGAATTAAGCACATCATTGTCTATATGAGTTAAGTACTTAGGTTGATTAGTTAGTTTTACTCAATGTTAGGCTTTTTCTACAGCAAAATTGATGATTTAGGCTTTTTCAATGTTAGGGTTCATACAGAATGAACAAACAGCAATCAGGCTTTTCCAATACCAACCATCATACTGACCAATAGCACTAAAATCATCAATTTGAAATTTTCTGGTTTGAAATAAAATGATGAAATGCAGTAGCAAATGATGAAATGCAGTAGAAAATGATGAAATGCACTCATATTCATTCTCTGGTTTGAAATTTTGAGAGAGCACTAAAATGAATTCATTCTCTGGATGTAAAAAATGCTATATATGCAATTATCAAGCTTGCCATACATGCAAAAATGCTTGCTCATGCTCATGCTTGCCATAAATTGCTACTGGTTCAAATTGATTGTGATATGCATGGTTCATTTAAAAAAATGATGAAAAAATGGTCATGCTACTCCTACTGGTTGATTTAGTTGGTTAATCAAAATGCTTGGTATCTCAAGTTGAGATTTTGCATTCTCTGGTTCAGTTTGTGCTATTTTAATTTCTATGGTGCACATGCTATTTCTCTGGTTTGAATTTGTTCTCTGGTTTGAAAATAGAAAATGAAATGCATGCAGTACATTTGTTTATATGAAATGCAAAATGCAGTAGTTGCTAATGCTGCTATATATGCAGTAGTGGTTCTTCATTTAAATGCCTACTGCCAAGAATTGGTTGATATATAAAATTCATTAGTTGATATGCAAAATTTCATTGGTATTTGCTTCTTATTTTTGAATACATAAAAATTAATTAAGCATCAAATGCCACCAGTAGCAAGTGTTAGGGTTAGGCATACCTCACATTTATTCACTAGCAGTAGGTTTACTTTATTTAAAAAGAACAAGTGATATATTCATTCTCTGGTTCATTTAAGAACAAGTGATATGTTCATTCTCTAGTTTTAAATGGATGCTGTCAACTGATGTACACTGTTAAACATAGATGTGTTCTGTGTTGTACACTGTTATTTTTATCTGCTTACTTCTTATTTCTGCACTCACACATTCACTACCAGAGTTAATCTAGCTTCCCTTATTCGCAAAAAAAGAACAAGTGCTATTTCATGCTACTGTAAGTGCTATGAAATGATTTTGTGTCAGGAATTCAGTATGCATATCAAATGATTTTGTATCTCTGGTTAAATGCATGCTACTGAATTTGTTCTCTGGTTTGAAAATTAAATGCATGCTACTGGCATGGTGCTGCTGATGTTAAGTGCATGCTGATGTATATCAAATGATTAAGTGCATGTTGATGTATATGGTGCTGTGCATGCTGATGTATATGGTGTTGTGCATGCTGATGCAATGGTGCTGCTCTCCACACTAAATGATCAAGAATGAAATGGTGCTAAAGTATATGGTCTTCTTTTTGCATTTCTGTACATTTGCAGGGATTGAGTTGCTATTGAGTGCCGGAATGTCGATTCATTTCTGTTCCGGCAATTCTAGCACTCGGCATGACCAATTTTTAGCAAAGGTCATGCCGAATTTTTCCGTGAATTCTAACTCTTTTTCATCTTCTATTAGTGCAAGCCACCATGGCGTCTCAAGAACAGTTAGAGGAGCACTACAATAGGCACTTCTTTAGGACGGAGGAGGATGCCGAGGCCGCTGGTGTTGGCGGCGACGAGGACCATGAGATGGAGGATGCCGCCGGGGGTAGTGCCGACGAGCCAAGCGGCAACGAGGCAAGCGGCGCCGCCGGGGGTAGTACCTACGAGCCTAGCGGCGATGAGGCAACCGGCGCCGCCGGGGGTGGCGGCGAGACAAGCGGCGACGATCCTAGCGGCGCCGCCGGGAGTACTAGCACCGGGACAAGTGGTTCCAAGAGGCCGCGGAAGGCAAGGCGCCAAAACACGGTCGCCACCGGCAGAGACACAATCAAAGAGGTGGACCCCGCCAGTGGTTTGCCGGTGGAGCCTAAGGATGTTGGCAAGGGGTACGGCAACCAATTGGCATATATCCTCCGAGAGGTCATCAATCTCAACGAGACGGATCTCCGAGCTGAGAACAAAGCGCATTTGCGAGCCCAGCTCATTGCGAGGTTGCACTCACGATACAAGTTCCTAGGCGACTACGCCTCCACTCATGAAACCAAGAACATTGTGAACTCACAAGCCCTCCCGAAGTTCACCAAACACCTCAGCAGCTATAAGTACATGGTGCGGAAGCTGATTGCTGACGGCAAAGGTTTCGAAGTGGTCCACTCTGCCTTTCCGCATGTCTCCCAGGCGGACTTTGATGCTTTTGTGGCCAATGAAGAGCTACAAGCGACGAAGAATCGCAAGTTGTGGGGGAAGGAAATGCGGGAGCTTAACATCGGCAACCACAACCTTGGGAGCCGTGGGTACGAGGGAAAGGAGCCCTATTGGGCGAAGGAGGACGAGGCGTATGTAATCACTCGCTAGTCCCCATCACCATTCTTTCCTATATCTCCATTTGCATTTCCAAAGGTTAATCCGTGTGTTTTCCGCAGAGACAAGTTCTGCACCCTCATCGTAGCACCGGGACAAGTGGTTCCAAGAGGCCGCGGAAGGCAAGGCGCCAAAACACGGTCGCCACCGGCAGAGACACAATCAAAGAGGTGGACCCCGCCAGTGGTTTGCCGGTGGAGCCTAAGGATGTTGCCAAGGGGTACGGCAACCAATTGGCATATATCCTCCGAGAGGTCATCAATCTCAACGAGACGGATCTCCGAGCTGAGAACAAAGCGCATTTGCGAGCCCAGCTCATTGCGAGGTTGCACTCACGATACAAGTTCCTAGGCGACTACGCCTCCACTCATGAAACCAAGAACATTGTGAACTCACAAGCCCTCCTGAAGTTCACCAAACACCTCAGCAGCTATAAGTACATGGTGCGGAAGCTGATTGCTGACGGCAAAGGTTTCGAAGTGGTCCACTCTGCCTTTCCGCATGTCTCCCAGGCGGACTTTGATGCTTTTGTGGCCAATGAAGAGCTACAAGCGACGAAGAATCGCAAGTTGTGGGGGAAGGAAATGCGGGAGCTTAACATCGGCAACCACAACCTTGGGAGCCGTGGGTACGAGGGAAAGGAGCCCTATTGGGCGAAGGAGGACGAGGCGTATGTAATCACTCGCTAGTCCCCATCACCATTCTTTCCTATATCTCCATTTGCATTTCCAAAGGTTAATCCGTGTGTTTTCCGCAGAGACAAGTTCTGCACCCTCATCGTAGCACCGGGACAAGTGGTTCCAAGAGGCCGCGGAAGGCAAGGCGCCAAAACACGGTCGCCACCGGCAGAGACACAATCAAAGAGGTGGACCCCGCCAGTGGTTTGCCGGTGGAGCCTAAGGATGTTGCCAAGGGGTACGGCAACCAATTGGCATATATCCTCCGAGAGGTCATCAATCTCAACGAGACGGATCTCCGAGCTGAGAACAAAGCGCATTTGCGAGCCCAGCTCATTGCGAGGTTGCACTCACGATACAAGTTCCTAGGCGACTACGCCTCCACTCATGAAACCAAGAACATTGTGAACTCACAAGCCCTCCCGAAGTTCACCAAACACCTCAGCAGCTATAAGTACATGGTGCGGAAGCCGATTGCCGACGGCAAAGGTTTCGAAGTGGTCCACTCCGCCTTTCTGCATGTCTCCCAGGCGGACTTTGATGCTTTTGTGGCCAATGAAGAGCTACAAGCGACGAAGAATCGCAAGTTGTGGGGGAAGGAAATGCGGGAGCTTAACATCGGCAACCACAACCTTGGGAGCCGTGGGTACGAGGGAAAGGAGCCCTATTGGGCGAAGGAGGACGAGGCGTATGTAATCACTCGCTAGTCCCCATCACCATTCTTTCCTATATCTCCATTTGCATTTCCAAAGGTTAATCCGTGTGTTTTCCGCAGAGACAAGTTCTGCACCCTCATCGTCGTGCACCCGCAACACTCGCATGCGATCTATCTCGACTCGGGTAGGGACCACAAGAAAGACTACACCCACATCAGGGCCCTTCTCAATGATGCTCTCACCGGTTTCGCCAACAAGGCAGGCCCCCTCAAAGTAGAGAGGAAATCCCGAGGAGGCTTGGTCTTAACCCACACAACCAACTTCCCCTGCCTCAGGCAGTCGACGCAAGACAATGGGATGGACGCGTGGTACGCCATCCTTTAGATGCAGGAGTACATAAAGTACGCAGATGACATGTTGCTGCCAGAGAATCTCAGAAACAGGTTTGCAAACAGGGCGGATGCCCCTGATAGAGAGATTAGAAAGAACTGGGGTCGCATCCAGCAGTTCATTTGCACGATAATCCTGCAGGATGTCAACGGTAGGTCTGGCGAGTTCTTCTACGGCTACGGTCTACCACCTAATGACGAGATAGAACTCCGCTTGGAGATGTCGCGTGATGAGAGGCCGTTCAACTCGCTTGAGGGCTGCCGTCCATTCCCCCTAGGCGTACAACCTGATCCTACGACGGGAACACTTGCTAAAGCTTGAACGATATATCCTTGAACTTCCGTATTTTAATAATTGCTACATATTTCCATAGAATCGACTTGTTGCTTTTATTTAGTTGTATGGATGTGCATGTGAACATGTGTCTATAGTTTCATTTACTTTGCTATATATTTCAAGATTATGTCGTAGATACCTTAATAATTATTTGCATTTACTCGACCCCTACTTGCCTCGTATTTGGAGTTTGCCGATGATTAGAATGTTTGGTCACTCGTACACTCGGGGGTGGAGCCAGTGATCCTTGGTGCGATGGCCACAAGTATCAATCTATTGTGCATCCTACCTAGCCTCACTGACTCCATCCCTTTTTAATATGTGTTTCGACCGACAAAGTATGAGGCACGCTATTTAATTCGTACTACTTGTCTTTTATTTGAGTTCGCACTTTTTAATTGCATTGGACGATGATTAAAATGTTTGGTCACTTGTACACTTCGGGGTGGGGCCAGTGAGGCTTGGTGTGATGGCCACAAATATCAATCTATTGTGCATCCTACCTAGCCTCGCTGACCACATCCCTGTATGTTATTATTTATTTCGACCAACAAAGTATGAGGCACATGCTATTTAGTTCATACTACTTGTCTCTTATTTGAGTTGGCACTTGTTCATTGCATTGGTACTAACGTTTTACTTGTCTTGTGAATGGAGATGCCGACGACATATGTCGTGTACAAGGGGAGGGTTCCTGGAGTCTACGACGACCGGGAGGACTGTCGGAGACAGGTGCACCGTTTCAGCGGCAACAGCTACAAGGGATACCCCACTAGGGTGGAGGCGGAAGGAAGATACGCCCGTTATCTAGCGGGAGAGATGAGGGACATGAGGAGGAACCGGATGAAGACCACGGCCTTCGTGATGATGGTCATCATGACCATGTTGGTCATGTTGTATGTGATTGTAGTTTAGGTTAGGACCTACATTGTGAGGTGTATGACGATACTTGTGACGACTATGTACCGAGACTTCTAACTTTGTGAAACTTCGTCGTTCGGTGTTGCATATGCACATGTGTTGTATGAATCAACATTCCGAAACGAGACTTGCGTATTTGTATATTGATACCGAAATGAAACTTGGCTCTCTATGTGCTTCTCATATTGCATGTACTGCTGTATAAATATCAATTGTATTTGATGGATTGTGAATGTATTGTAATATGCTGGAAAATGTTGTAAAATTTGAAATTTCGGATTATACTGCCGGCGCACCTCTACCCCCTTCTGCCGGCGCACGGCGACGCGCTACTGCTGACAACATCTACTGCCGGCGCAGCACCACGTGCGCCAGAGCTACACCTCATTGCCGGCGAACACAGACAAGTGCGCCGGCAATAACTGAGCTACCGCCGGCGCACAGGCTGGTGCGCCGGCAATAGCCAGTTATCACCGGCCTGTTTGCACCGGCGGGCTCCAGTGCGCCGGCAGAAGCCCAAATAGGTGCGCCGGCAGTAAGGGTTTTCCTAGTAGTGTACCCAACACTGTCCAAAGACTACCTAACAAGCTTAGAACAGATTTTCATCATAAATATTTGATGTCAATAGCTGCGTGTAAGTGATGGTTGCATTGCAGTCCTGAAACTCCATACCTGCTCCTTTATCATGGCCATCCTTCTCCACTCCTTCTTGGAGCTCTACACCATCTTGTCTTTTTGGTTGCTGCAAATAAAAGCCATAGTAATTAGTTTAGGAAGAATGGTAACAACTTATCTTGTATAAATTGCAACATACATTTGCTCCTTTGTTTTTGGATGCGGCAACTTTAGTTGGCTTGCGCTTCCCCCTTGAGTAACTTATAGGCCAAGTTTCCTTCATCCTCAAATTTTTTGATTGAACCTCCTTTTTCTTGAGCTTAACGGCACTAAGAAACTCACTTGTTGGATGCACATTTGGGTCACTATTTCCTTGGTCCTCACATGGCTTAGTTGTAGCATTGATAGTTGCATTGAGTTTATCATCTATTTGTGGACTAACACAATCAATTGCATTCTCTAACATCAAACAACACTCTAGAGAGTTGGCTACTTTGTGTGCCAAAATGTGAAATTTGTGAGACAAATTCTTGTATCGAAGTTGGGCTTCCAACTTTGGATTCTCAACCACATTCCTTCCTTGTCTATATTGTATGCTTCCATTGCGTGCTTCCCTAGTCCATCTCTTCAACATATAATGTGTTGGAAATATCTTTATGTTCATCAAATCTAGAAACTTTGAGACCATGTCCACACAATACTCCAGTCCTACTGAACATTTCACAACTACATGAAACTGTGTTGGTCAAAGGATCACCAATCACTATGTGCTCCTCCTCAAATTTTAAATCACCATGCAAACTCGCAATAGCAACCGCAAATTTGTTATCCTCATCCAAGACTCTAGTGCAAGCAGCCATGGATCATTCATATTTACTTTGAAAAGATTCAAAAATAATTGGAGTGTACTCTTGGCTTGCTAGCACCAGCATAGGTGTGTGCATCTTGATTCTCGGTAACTTCTTCCTTGTCTCAAACTCAGATTGCAATTCATTTCTTCTTTTTACCTCCATTGTCCTCTCAAAATGCATCAAGAACCGAAAAATATGAAAATCTAACTTCATATGGTTTTTCAATGAATTGTTGAAGCTCTCACTAAGTTTTGTACTTCTCACTCCCAAACTCAACACATCTCTCGTATAACATTCAGCCCACTTTTATTTCAACTTTTAGATATTATCGAACCAAGTTTTCTTATGCACTTTATGTCTCATATTGTCAAATGCTTCTTGAAATTCTACTTTGCCTCATAGCCATACATACACTCACTAAAATCATGAGAATATGAGACTCTTCCCTCGTCATCTTCATCTTCCCGTTCATCTTTTCCTTAATCTTTTTCTTCACCCTTCATTGGAGATAAATGTATGACAACATTTTGCATTATATGGAAGGTGCTTAATCCATGATAGGATTCCGTGAAGACTTTCCCTATTGCTTTCCCCATGGCTGCATCTTGATCCGTATAAATAGTACTAGGCTGCCTCCCATTATGTGTAGCTAGAAAAGTCTCAAAAGACCACTTAAATGAGTCATATGTTTCATCAAATAGGAGCGCAACACCAAAAATGATGTTTCTCTAAACTGGTTTCTGTAAATTACTCATATTTATCTATCAAATATAATTTATCAACATTTGTGTCGGGCCAAACGAACAAATGTGCGCCCGTCACCGGATCCAAACGAACAAATGTGTGCCCGTCACCGGATCCAAACGGACTAAATTGTAGAGCCGTTGGAGATGCCCTTATAGGCATTAGAAGGTTGTGATCGCGACCAATTCAACATGGTTTTTTTTATGTTCTTTCTAGTAAACAGTTGGGTCTACTATTAAGGCTGTTGGTATTGTACTCTAATAACTGACACCACATATCGATGCATGAAATGTAAAAGTATTATAACACGATGAAAAAATGAATAGATTTGTAAAATTAACATCGACTGATATATAGGCGGATATTAGTTGGTAGCTCGTGGGGGAAAAATTTTCTTTTGAAAATTTGCATATTTTGCAATGAGATAAGCAACAATTAGAGCATCTCCAACCGCGGATAAAAAATGGAGAAAAATGCTTTCCATTCACGTCGTCCAAAGTTAAACACAGAAACAACGTCTAAACGCATTTATGTAGCCCTGGTCCTCACATACCATTCTTTTTTCTCACACTTTATCTCACTTACTTTTTCACATGGGGTGATCTCCTCTAATAAATGCATGCATCGTACCTGTTTGAGTGACACAGGTGAGAAGGGCATCTTTTTTATACAGATTTTTGATTTTTTTTTTCTGGTGCTGTTTTTAAATATGTCTCAAATCATCGGACGTTTTTTGAGGGATGGTGTTATCTTTCTCCATCGTAGGAAATATACACGCTCACAAGTCATAATAGTGTTCTGACGGATGATTAAGACTGTGCGTTTTATATCTGCACACCCACATGATATTTGGCTATCCTCTTTGCATTTTTGGCTATCCTCCGCTGGCCCTCCGTCCTCTTTGGCGTTCCTTCCCCCACTCCCATTATTTTTCACATCCAAAAAAGCTGCCTCTCCTTCCTCTTCGGTAAATTGATATCTCCCCGACCCCGAGCAATGGAGCTCGGGGATCACAGCTGTAGGAACGTGACAGAGGCAGACGTGAAGCTAGAGGAAGGAGAGGTGACGCAGGACGGAGGGAGTGCACTGGTGGCGGTGGACGCCATGCCGGAGCCGCCGCAGATGGACATCAGGATGGACGTCGCGCTGCTCCACTGCCAGACATGCCTCCTCCCCCTCAGACCTCCTGTCTTCAAGGTTTGTCCGCCGACATCACGAATTTGGCTGCAATCATGAGAAAGAAAGAAAAGAAAAACCCTCTTCAAGCTTTGTTCTTGCCGGCCACGGCCATGGAAGATGGGTTTTTTTTTCTAAAGAGAATCTGACTTTGTGTCGCCCGGCCATGTGACTTTCTGTCGCAGTGCGAGGCCGCTGGGCACATCGTGTGCTTCTGCTGCCGCGCCGGCCACGGCGGCATCTGCAGCCGCGCCGTCACCCACTGCGCCGAGCTGGACGCCGTCGTCGCCGCCGCCAAGGTGCCCTGCCCCTACAGGGCGTTCGGCTGCGACCGGTACGTCGTCTACCACGCCGTCGCGGACCACCAGCGCGGCGAGTGCCAGTGCGCGCCGTGCTCCTGCCCCGACTCCGGCTGCCACTTCGTCGGCTCGCGCGGCATGCTCCTGGACCATTTCGCCGCCGCCCACTCGCGCCTCGCCGTCACGGTCCGCTACGGCCGGTCCTGGAACCTCAGCTTCGCCCTGTCCCAGCGCTGGCACGTCCTCGTCGGGGAGGAGGACAGGAGCGTCTTCCTCGTGTCCCTGGGCTCGCTCGGCGCGGCCACCGCCGTGTCGCTGGTGTGCGTCAGGGCCGACGCCGCCCCAGCGCCCCAGTTCTGGTGCAAGCTCTCTGTGGAGCTTCCGGGCGACGACAAGGACAAGCTCGTCCTCATGACCTCCACCGTGGGCAGCAGCGCGCTCACCGGCGGCATGCCAGCGCCGGGCCAGGGGATGTTCTTGGCCGTGCCCCAGGAGCTGCTCTCCGGCGACGTGCTCCCGCTCAGCGTCCGCATTGATCAGCTCCGACCTGCCGCCGCCGCCAACAAGTCTGCAACACCGCGAGCGAGGACACCGGGGAGGATGCAGTGAAGTCTCAGTTTGAACTTCTGGATGATTAGACTGACTTGTGGAGGCTTGTTAAGCTAGATTGTTAACTTGTTTGAATCAGTATTAATGCAGCTATGCAAGGGATTAATTCAGCTACGGACATCTGGGTGGATGCAGTGAAAGTCCGAGTTTCATCTTCTGGATGTTACGGATGATTAGACTGAGTTGTACGAGGAGGCTTGTTATGCTATTAGATGAGTTATTCTGTTCTGGCTTCTTCTGATTATTAACTTGTTTGATTCAGTAGGAATAATGCAGCTACGCAAGGGGTTAATTCAGCTACGGATGATTGATTTAGTTACGCACGCGCTCTTCACTCTTTCTTCTGGACAATATTGTGCCAATCAGTAATGCAGCTGCTTGTCTGTATTTGATCCGAGTGAAATTAATTGGAAGAACCTGCTGTACAATTTATTCCGTTTTCTATAGCCTAAGTACACCAGAGTATGCAGAGTGAAGTATATATTCATCTGACCATTTTGTTCTAGCAGATACTTCAGTTGTTTGGTCACATGAAAAGGATCTTTTGTAAACTAGTAGTACTCTCTACGAAAACTAACATCAACTTTCCATTTCTTGTTTGAGATCATTCTTTTCGTGTGAGCAACCTAGACATGCATCATGCTCTCACAAGATCTTCAAGTTCACACAAAAGATGGCAACGGAGAAAGAATTAAATTGTCAAAGCGTTTTTTTTTTCTCACAAACGTGTCAAGTTGTTCAGATTATGCTTTTTGCTCAAGTGAGGATAGTGTGGGCAACAGTGTCAGCCTGCTATGTCTCTTCAAGTTCAGAGCTTCAGCTAAGTAGCGCTAAATGACGATCCTCGTAAAAGAATGTTGTGCACCTTGATAGTTGCAAATTTGTATGTGAACCAACTACAATATAATACCAAGTACCACACAATACATTTTTCTCACAATATCATATCCAGCTGTGCTACAAATTGTACTCTATACTCTACATCTCTATCTGCGACAAAAGATGGAAATCTCAAATCCCGAACTATGTATGCATTTTCCATGTATATGAAAATACACTTGATAATATGTATAAAAAAAACAAGCTCAAAATATATTGTGACATTTAACTTGAAGCAGCGTGAAAATCAAGAGTAGTTCAACCAACAATCACCTACAATGTTTGCAACATAAATATGCTTGGCATTTTCCTACAGTATCAAACTTACATTTATTCTCTAGGAAGAAAAAGGCTCCTCAGCTGTTTGTAATTCGCGGAGCTATGCGCAGCGGCACCCTCCTTGATGTGTGCATAGCTCCACCAGTGATAATATACATGGTACAATATACCAAATGGTACAAGACAAGTGCGAAGATATGTTCTGAGTAGACAGTGCAATGCGAGCAACCATCACACATTTACTCAGTACTACTCAGTTTCCCCTAAGTATCTTCTTCAGTTTGACACATCTACTCCTAATTGTTTCCCACCAGGACTATGTTATCGATTACAGCCTCGGCATGTGTCTGTGCGTCGTCCATCAGCTTGGGGATATTAGAAACATGGATAAATGAGAAGCCGGAGCCGACGTCTTTAAAAGCAAATTCCTTATAATTGGAGAAGGCCAATACTAGTGTCTTCTGGCACCCAGCTAACAGCCGACTCGCGCTTCAGAACATCCACTCAGGTGGGGTCTTCACGCACGTGGTTCAGTATCATCTTCCCATCGAGAGGAGCTGGGATTTTTTTTCCGAAATGGAGACCTAGCCCCAGCCTCTGCAAACAATTGCATATGACTTCTCATTTATTTCAAAGTACGGGTAAAAACATATTCAGAGTTTACAATCAAGGATCAGATAAGATCGAACATGAAAATGAGGCACAAAAATCGACTATCCATTCCTAGTATATTAATATGCCGTCATTCAGTAGCTTGGAAAAAGAAATCCAGAGCAACCATCAGCATTCGGTTGCAGCCAGTAGCCATATCCTCCCGCTGATCCTTCGGGAGAAGTAAGACCTAAAGCTGGACCCAATGGGCAGCACGCCGGATAAACTGCAGAAAAGTAGTGCCATTTTGTTTGTTAAAAACAATATCATTCCTAGTTCTTCAAATGGACCAACAAAGAGCATAAACGCTAATACGAATTCTATCTTTATTGATCCTTCGCATTCTATTTAACTAATTACTGAACATATTAGTAATATTAGATGGAGACGGTAAATTGAAAGGAAGATAGACAATACGCCATATGAGTTTTGCAAAAGGGCAAGTAAGGAACAAATGGTTAACAGTTTCAGTAGAATCACAAAAATAACAATTTTGACAACAATTTCACTTCCTTTTAGCCAAATTATCCTTAGTTAACAACACTTTATTGCTAAGAAACCACAATTTTCTAAAAAAAATCAATAGAATCTTCAATTTTCATAAGTATTTACGGAGAAATCTAGTATGATCATTCATTAAATCGAGATACATAGACTTAACTGTAAAACGCCCTGAGTCTGTAAGTTTCCAAACAAACTTATCAGACTCCGTAGTTAGATTGACTAAAATTAGCCTCTGACACAAATGCAGTCATTCACCGTACTTGGTATCATTTAGACTCCTTTGAAGAGAAATGTTAAGAGGCGTTCTAGCAAATATAGTGGAGACCAAAACATTTTTATGATGCACAATATTGTAAAGAGAAAGATACTGTTGTGCTAAATGCAAATCCCCATCCAAACAACCTCCCAAAAAACGCACATTTGCTTTTTAAAATATCCTCTACTAAAGATATCTTGCTTCACACGCATAAGGCCTCTCCAAACGGAGGAGCTGGGATACCCGGCCAAAGGGCATTGCATGTCACTCGAGCTGCATCTTGCAGGGTTTGCCGCGCTTGACCCCTCCTCCTTCAGCTAGAAGCACAGTTCTGTGACGAGAAGGGTAGTCAGAAAAATATATCAAGCAGAGAGTTTATTAGTTCCCAAGATAGGCTGTACCAGTTTAAAATTCAGTCCCAAAAGGAGGACGCCCTTCTGTGGCGTGACCACCTTTCGGCATATAATTCAATTGCCTCAGCGTCCGCATTGATCAGCTCCGACCTGCCGCCGCCTCCGCCCACAAGTCCGCAACACCGCGAGCGAGGACACCGGGGAGGATGCAGTGAAGTCTCAGTTTGAACTTGTGGATGATTAGACTGACTTCTGGAGGCTTGTTAAGCTAGATGGGTTATCCCGTTCTGGCTTCTGATTGTTAACTTCAGTAGTAATGCAGCTATGCAAGGGATTAATTCAGCTACGGATGGATGATTGATTTTGTTTGGTTCAGTACGCGCGAGGTTCTTCACTCTTTCTTCTGGACAAATATTGTAGTACCAATCAGTAATGCAACTGCTTGTCTGTATTTGATCCGAGTGAAATTAATTGGAAGAACCTGCTGTACAATTTATTCCGTTTTCTATAGCCTAAGAAGTACACCAGAGTATGCAGAGTGAAGTATATATCCATCTGACCATTTTGTTCTAGCAGATACTTCAGTTGTTTGGTCACATGAAAAGGATCTTTTGTAAACTAGTAGTACTCTTTACGAAAACTAACATCAACTTTCCATTTCTTGTTTGAGATCATTCTTTTCGTGTGAGCAACCTAGACATGCATGATGCTCTCACAGGATCTTCAAGTTCAAACAAAAGATGGCAACGGAGAAAGAATTAAATTGTCAAAGCGTTTTTTTTTTCTCACAGACGTGTCAAGTTGTTCAGATTATGCTTTTTGCTGAAGTGAGGATAGTGTGGGCAACAGTGTCAGCCTGCTATGTCTCTTCAAGTTCAGAGCTTCAGCTAAGTAGCGCTAAATGACGATCTTCGTAAAAGATTGTTATGCACCTTGATAGTTGCAACCAACTACAATATAATACCAAGTACCACACAATACATTTTTCTCACAATATCATATCCAGCTGTGCTACAAATTGTACTCTATACTCTACATCTCCATCTGCCACAAAAGATGGAAATCTCAAATCCCAAACTATGCATGCATTTTCCATGTATATGAAAATACACTTGATAATATGTATCAAAAAAACAAGCTCAAAATATTTTGTGCACATGCATGCAGCGAGATCAGCTTCACATTTACATATGGATCTATTGATCATGCCGACGCTTGCTTGCGTTGAATCACAAGAAAGAAAGAAACAAAGGGGAGCTGGATCCGGTCGCAGGACGCGCATGCACACCATCGATCGAAGCTAGCGCAAGGAACGCCTCGGTTATCTCTCCATCTCTATTCATTTCATTCATTGGCGCGGACTCTCTAGCTCAACTGCGTGCCGACGCCTCGGCTATCTCCTTCTTCCCGCGCGCGCCGACGCTGACGCCTCCCCTGAAATCTCAAACCTCCCGGCGCTGTCTATAAGTACAAGGCCATGGCCACCCTAGCCGCGCGTCGGCTATCGCGTGACTTGCAGAGCAGAGGATAGGAGAGGAGAGGCAATGCTATACTCTGGGTCGCTTGAGCAACTCGCTAGAACATTCCGGGTCGCTTGGGCGGCCGGACGTGAGCGCGACGTCACAGCGAGCTCCTTTCCCGACCGCGTGAGTTGTGCGACACATATTTGACGCCGGCGAAGCGATGAGCTAGAGCGCATGCCACTTCGGTGGCCATGGAGAGGTAAGCACCATCGGCTCTCTAGGACACCTACCCTGCCTCCATGGCGATAAGACCAGACCAAACCAGAGGAAATGCCACTCTGGATCGCTTGGGCGGCCAAGAGGCTCCATGGCCGACACACCACACACGCCTCCGGATGGACTCGACCTACACACGCCTGCCCTGTCTACCTAGCTCCATGGCAGGTGACTGACTCTACGAGGCCAGGGTCCTGCACAACCTGGAACATAGCTCAGGATGGACACTCACTCCAGCCTAGCCTCCGGCGACTCAGCGCAACATCGAAAACGGACATGGGGATTCACTCACATTCTCTCTCCCTAGCTAGTACTGCCTTCATGGACCGATAGTCAAAGAACCATAGAGCAGCTAGTTGAATCGAGGCTGTTAATTGATCTTTAAAATCATGGATTTATTTAATCTCACACGGAAAATCCCAGGCGTTTCATTGATTTATTTCGCTAGCTACCTCACCGGTGCATGCGCACCACGGATGGACGCGGCGGCGGCCTCGCTAGCTACCTTACTCGATCGAGTGTGAAATTAGTTAGAAGCTAACCTTTCTTTTTGCATCGCGATATTTCTCTCTGTCCGTCTCTGTTTTCTAGAGCCGAAAAAGAGCTAGTTAGCACATGGAGATGCTGCACATGTTTAATGTTTTCCTCGGCTTTGGCTCGGTTTCATTTCTTTTCTTTCATTGGCGCGGACTCTCTAGCTCAACCGCGTGCCGACGCCTCGGCTATCTCCTTCTTCCCGCGTGCGCGCCGACGCCGACGCCTGCCCCGAAATGTCAAATCTCCCGCCGCTGCCTATAAGTACAAGGCCATGGCCACCCTAGCCACGCGTCGGCTATCGCGTGACTTGTGAGAGGAGAGGAGAGGCAATGCTATATTCCGGGTCGCTTGAGCAACTCGCTAAGACATTACGGGTCGTTTGGGCGGCGCAACCACCATCGGCGGCCGGACGTGAGCGCGACGTTACGGCGAGCTCCTTCCCCGACCGCGTGACTTGTGCGACACGAATTTGGCATCGGCGAGGCGACGAGCTAGAGCGCATGCCACTTCGGTGGCCATGAAAAGGCAAGCATCGTCGGCTCTCTAGGACACCTACCCTGCCTACCTCCATGGCGACCGGACCAGACCAAATCAGAGGCAATGCCACTCCGGATCGCTTGGGCGGCCGAGAGGCTCCATGGCCGACACACTCCTCCAGATGGACTCGACCTACACACGCCTGCCCTGTCTACCTAGCTCCGTGGCCGGTGACCGACTCTACGAGGCCAGGGTCCTGCACAACCTGGAACATAGCTCAGGATGGACACTCACTCCAGCCTAGCCTCCAGCGACTCGGTGCAATATCGAAAACGGACCTGGGGATTCACTCACATTCTCTCTCCCTAGCTAGTACTGCCTTCATCGACCGATAGTCAAAGAACCAGAGAGCAGCTAGTTGAATCGAGGTTGTTAATTGATCAATCATGGATTTATTTAATCTCACACGGAAAATCCCAGGCGTTTCAATGATTTATTTTGCTACCTGTTGCAGCGAGCCAGAGAACTGGAGAAGCTACCTCACTGGTGCATGGTACTGCCTGGGAGATCGACAGACATGCGATGCGCACCACGGATGGACGCGGCGGCAGCCTCGCTAGCTACCTTACTCGATCGAGTGCGAAATTAGTTAGTAGCTCACCTTTCTTTTTGCATCGCGATATTTCTCTCTGTTCGTCTTTGTTTTCCTAGAGCCGAAAAAGAGCTAGTTAGCACATGGAGATGCTCACATGTTTAATGTTTTCCTCAGCTTTGGCTCGGTTTCCTCTTCTTGTTTCTAAGAATACAATACAATAAACTTGCACAAAATTTCTTCTGCACCAAACTAGTGTACTGAGTACTTGTTGATCCACGAAAGGATAAAAGTTTTGCCACGAAACAAGTGTACATTCAGTATCAGTAATCTAGCATACATCTAGCGTAACGAGCTAGCTTGATGGATGGATCCATCCTCTAGTAGTACTATAACAATCTAAAAAGATTGGGATACCACGCGGCCGGGTGCACATCGTTAATTAGTTAGTTTGCTTCTCATTTTTTCTCTACTCGAAACACCAGAAGCGAAACAAGGACGGAGTGATGCGGCCATCGATTTCAACAAAAAGCATACATGCGCAACATCGGTTTGAACAAAAGCATGCCGGTTTGCCGACTCCACGACCTCCCTTCATCGTTCGGTTTAAGTGGTCAGAACCACCAACATACTCGATCGATTGTACGAGCAAGACAGCTACAAACCTTCCTGGATCACGTACTGATGACTCATCACAACGTACAACAGGGAAGATTGTAGCTTTGGTTTTTTGCACTTACGAAACTATCTCCTGCAGATCGATTACTTAGCTGCTTTGTCGTTTCATGATGTTGTTTCATGATACAGCCAAGATGACTAAACATTCCAGAACAATCCACCAGTCATCTGTCCTTGATCACCTCAAGTACCTACTGGTGTCAAATCAAACTTCTTATTTTGAAATACCTAGCTAGCTACGTGAAGAAAATCCCAGGGAGTGCATACTCAAAATTTTGGCATGACCATGCCATGTTTTTGGACATCCAAACCTGCACAGCAACTAGCATACTAAAATTCAAGGCAATAAGTAGCCCATGCGACATACAAACTCAACCACAACTCTAATCATCAACGGGGTAACTGCCCAACAGTCAGCATCAAAGCAAAGCTGATGCACGCACGTCAGCACAAGTTTCCGCAATCCCATCCTATGACGGTTACATACAACACCGACATGATGCAATACGAGATTCTTTCAAATCTGAAAGCTCTGCTGCGTTGCATTACAACCAGAGTAAATAAAAAAAGCCGTTGCACGACGCAAGGCGTGTATACAGAGTTACAGACGGATCCTTCCTTGCTCTCCCAGCTTACATCCAGATGATGCATCCAGATGCAGGTTCCTCGATGCATCTAGCCGTCCTCCAGGATATCCTTGAACAGAACCTTGATGGTCAGCTCCAGAGCTGATTTAGTAGCAACAATAAATTCATGAGGACGTTTCAACAATAATTTGGAGAATAAACTAGGCAAACACAATGCATATCATGTACTGTAAATTTCAAATTCGGGAAGAGTGCATGAGTCTAAACCTCACAGTAAGCAACAAGTTAGCAAAAAGAAGGCCGCTGCTAACTTAGAGGAGAACATTGACCAATCTACTTATCCAGACTAAGACCTGAGATATTTATACCACATGGTTAACGAATAAGAGACATCTAAAAAGGTAAAACATACACAACTTCATAACTGACAATCAGGTATATTCTAACTTGGAAGCTACACCATAACATGACAGCAAACAAAGACTTGCGAATTTTCAATCAAAATGCCATATCACTCATAATACGACGTACATATGTTTCAATCAAGGCAAAATCAAACTTGATTAGAAAGGCGGCACACTTCTAGAAATATTTGGAAGGAAATCCAGAGACAACATGAGACCGATGTGATATGCAAGGCATACATGATTCAAATAATATAGTAAGGAGTCCAACGAACATTAGTAAAGTACTTCTGCACATACTGTCATACTAGTTGTGCTAGTGAACAAAAATAATCCATGGAGCATATTAATAATCAAGAGCTCAGCACGGTTCACTCAAGGCCGGATGTGCCAGGCTATATGTGCCTCGCTAGTAGTACTCAACACTAAGAACTTTCAAATATGTGCTAAGACCAAAGCTTCTTTTTTATCCATCCCTGCTCTGATGCAACAACTCCAACAGCCTAACCTGATGCATGACATGCCACTAAACTGCTCAAATTTAACAAGCGAAATAACAACATGCATGCACACATGCATTTGGCACATAATAAGCCGAGTGATAATAAGTACCTAACTGCTAGATAGTTCACTGATCACTCTCTTCTTACCATGTTCAGTAGCTACAACTAGATAACTAAGACCATCGAGTGAGCCAGCCAATCCTAAATAATTTCATATCTACACAATGTATTTTTCATCAGAGATCAGCTAAGGATACTAAACAAAAGCAGTGCCAATACAAAATATTAATCAGCACAAGCAAGCTCTGCAGACATAGACCAGCCATAAAAACACCACAGGCCGTCAAATTTCCTAGATACACAATATAGCTTCCACTGTAGAACATCACATAATACTAAACCAAAGCAACGCCAAGATCATTCCAATACAACCACACCACCAGAGTCCTAAATGAGAAGAGACAATAGAGGAACATGGCACTCACCCAAACCCCAACAAAGTCGAGGACGAAGACCACCGCTGCCAATCGGATAGATCCGGCAGCCATCGCTACCTCCTAGCAAGCTCCACCAACTGGAAATCCCCTGATACAAAAACACGCTGAAAAATGAAGTGGTCAGGAACTAGTACAATCCTTATGTTATTAAAAAAGGAATTCCTAAAGCTACAAAACATTATAGTCAGACAACAATTTCCAAGCTAGACATACCGAGTACATGTATATGTCATTTTTAAGCTAGGCAAAGGATATACAGCTAAGAGAAGGCATCAGAACACACATAAGCATAATGAGTAAGGAGCTAGATTGTTCCATCCTTTCATAGGAGTTGATTCCTACTAAGAGAAGCATAATATATTTTATCAAGCACAATAATATTTACTAGCTCGAGAATCATGAGATTCGATTGTTACTGTGTCAAATGGCAAAGGCAAAACGAGATAAGACATCATCTTCCAGCACAACATATAAGTTGCAGATTCTGAGTCATTTGGTGGACAGATTCCTCATAGCAAAAATATATCTAGCATTCGCCAGAATCAAGTATGGTCAAATCTAAACTTTCTTTAGGTATCAAACAGCATGGCTTGATACAGAGTCCAAGCAGCTTTTTCTATGCATCTCAAACTCTTAACGTTTAAAGAGTATCCCAACAATCTTTTCTATGCATGCAACACCACAAAACATAATAAAAAGCAAGATTATCAGAAATAGCCTCACCTTTCTCTCATGGGAACACACATGCCACCTCCAGGCAACTTATTGCTGGACATATGACATCAGGTTGTTTGGGTTTCCAAAGGGGGTTTTCACCAATTTGCGCCCACTTGGGTGAGCGTCGACCGGATTGAAATACATGAGCAGTATGATCTTCCAAAGGGTCCAAGCGCTCAATGACGAGCTGCAGATCAGATTTCTTCAATATCGTTAGTAACCAGCTGCGCAAAATCAATCGTTGACAATGCAACAGAGAAAAAGTGTTGACTTGCTGGTTATACCTTTGTTCAGTAGTAAGGGTTCATCGTGGAACTCCCCTGTGCACAGCACTCCTTGCTCCAGCCGCAGAGGCGCAGACAATGGCTGATAAGAACATTAGCTGCAGAGATCAAAATGTGAAGGTTAGCTTAGTTGCTGCCACAAAATGAATGGCAGGAGGATTTCTTTTTAAGCCATAAAAGCTACTGTTTGACAGAAAATAAGCATTCAAGCAAGACCGTGTGGTAGGCCTAGCTGATCAGCATCAAGTATTAAAGTTGGCAACAAAATAACACTAGCAAACTACTTGAGGAGTTCACAACCAAGCAAGACAAAGTGTGGTTCTTTTCTATGCTCTACATACCAACTAACCAAAAACAACACAACAACCTTAATATATTCTTGTACATCCAAATAAAACATTACTGGTCAGATACATGAAAAGAACTAGGCAGACCTCTGATACATTTGCATATCATGCATGTATAAATAGGTAGGCCTGGAAATGGTCACCACAAAAGCATGCAGATACAACACTACGGCAACAGCAGAATAAAGATTGCTTTGCAACTGCTCACCAACCCACGACCACAGGATAATCGCTACGTAAATTGACACCTAAGTCCTAACTAGACAAAGCTCTGATGCAACAAACAAAACAACTATCAAGTAACGACACATGAGAAACAAGAATCGAAGTCTGAATACTTGGTCACCATGCATCATCTCTACTACTTACTTGGTCAAACTGGCTACATCCGGTTGGCCATGGCTACCTTCTAGCCACCTCCACCTCCACTTATCCACTGAGATACAAAAACAAGTAGAAAAAGGAAGTGGTCAGGAACTGGTCCAATTCTTAAATTCTTAGTAAACAAAGGAATTCTAATAGCCCATATCAGCTCCAAAACACTCCAGTTCAAACCACATTCAATACAAGTCAGGTTTAAGCTTGACATTCATCGAGTCAAACCTAACTGACCCCACAAGTTAAACAAAATAATCAAGACCAAATATTTGCACTACTTGAAAAAAATGCAGGTTTAAGCTTGACATTCATCAAGAACAAAGTATGTGCACTATCTGAAAACAAATGCACCAATCGACACGAGCACAGACAAGGAGGTACCTTTGGGTGCCTAGTAGACAATGTCCTGAATGGCATCATCTACAACACCGCAGCGGGAGAACTCTTGATCAGCCGCTGCATTGGCCAACAAAAGGTATGTTTCAGCATCAGCTATATACTTACTATTAGCAGCTCAACATATATTCAACATGTGCAGTACAACTCATGAGAATGAAAAATGAACCAACGAATTGTTCTTAGATAAGGAGTTTACGGCGAATCACATTTAATGAAGGAAGCAAAAGAAAAAAAACAGGACAATAATGCCAGCTTGAAAAGTACTCACACTTAGCTACACTAGAGTGTATGTATTCTTCCAATTTGAATCAAACCACATAGGAAAGCGAAATCAAACCTGCTGAATTATTAATGGCTAAATGGAGCGCTAGTAGCCAATAGAATGGGACTTGTTTAAGGGGACGAGTTGCACGTATGGATCGATGTACAACCAGCGACGATCACAAAGATATTGCACATGACGATCAATGGTTACCTTAAATTCTATGTACATATTGATTCTCATTACATCCTGAACACATCCTATCATAACAGGAGTTCTATTTCCAAAATTACTTAGATATGCAATTCTTGCACAAATCAAGAGTGTAAGCAATTTTTGGTAAGAACAAGCTTTTTTTCTCACACAATAGCAAGATAGAAGAACGTTCTTAGATAAAAAAATAATAAGACACCAACCTGTGCGGTAGCAGTTTTGAAAGAAACTATGCCAGCTTAATAGTATATTCTTTGCTAAACGAAAAATTAACTTGTAGATATCGACATACCAAAGGAAATAAAGTTCCAGTATAACTAACAAGAATATCAGCACTAGCAAAAACATCCCCGAGGAATGCTTATAACAGATAAGAGCAAATAAACCAGGACAATATACTTGGTGTTTCACTTGAGGAGCTGCAACAGTTCACAAGGCACAAATATAGTGGCACACAAGCTACTATCCCAGGTAAAAAGATTGATGCATGAACATTGCAACAATTCACACAACATGCTTCCAAACATACATTCATGCCTCTCCTAAAAAATACAACCATGGCCGGCTGAATTCGGCTGAACCCAGCTATAGCAGCCCACATACATTCAACCTAATTATTTTTATCAAGCACAGAATTTGAATACCACAAAAGAAAGAGAACACTTATACCTGAAACTGGCACAAACACGTCGATAAAGGAACAAAGATGAAGCACCAGAAGCAGCCTCGTATCATCCTGCAGCTAGAACAGGGCAGGGGTGTCCTCTCAGTTCAGGTGGCGGGAAGGCCCGAGCAGGATTGTGCACGGTGTGGCGGCATCATTAGCTGTCATCGCCGGCAAAGATATCGTTGCTGCATGTGGTCGCCACAGCTAGCCGAGCTATGCAGCTCCTCCTGCTCAACCTCTCCGCCTCCCACATCAGCCCGCCGATGCAACAGCTGCAACTAGAAGCAAACAAAAATTAGCATATCTTTTCGTTAAGCATCCGAACTGAGCACTTTTTGAGAATATACTAACATATGCTCTAATTTGACAATCTCAAATAGAAAGTTCATCCTGACTTTCATTACTTCCATATTATGTTTATTAGTAAAGGAATCATAGCTTCTTCTCTAGAAATCAGAAATGGGATCTTTTAATAGAATATCTAACATGAGAATAAACCATATGGAATCAATAACGATCAATCAGACTACAGCAGAAGAAGATAAATGGATGTCCAAAATAGAGCAAGCATCCAGATTCTTTGGAAACCTGAAGCTGAACAAACAAACCTGGAATTCAGATTATGGATAAGCTCCAATTTTGAATTTATGAATAAAGTTTCAATCTTTGTACAGAATATCTAACATGTGAATCAACAATATTAGATTATTTAACACTACAATGCTACATTTATATCAGCATTGGTAAATCACACTTGCCATACTGTGGACCAATACAAAATTCTACACAGCAATGAGTACCAATAATTAGAGCACTAACAATCCATTTTTTTCCAAAGTTTCAGCAAGCGCAAAAGGATAGCAGGAAACCCATAACCAAGTGCAAATTCCGACATAGACCTAGACATGAAGCATCCATAAGCAGCAGCAACCAAATAGCTACACTGCATACATTTTTGCAACATCAATGAAGTACCAACGACCAAATTTAATACACAAAAAACTTGAACGTTTGTGGCAGAAACAACCTATTAAAGATTTGACAGAGCCTAATGAACACCTTTATTTTCACAAACATAGAAAAGTATCAACCATACACAACAGGCACCAACAAAGAAAATTCACCTTTACTCTCAGGCCAATGGTCAGATGGCAAAACTACCAATGCCATGCAAACAATAAGTAACACTTTAGTATCACGATACCATATCTCTCTGCAAAATTACCCAAGGCAAGTCGCTGCTGCACATGGATTTAATTGACAATAACAATTCCACAGAAAACAGGGAGCATCCTTGAGAAGTTGAGGATTACCCAAGGCTTGTTCACTCCTCTAACCAAGATACACCCAAACACACACACACATACGGTGCTGATGAGATATATCTGTCGATCACACCTGAAATGAACCTTGTGGGGTTTATACAGGCAAGCTTTTATTTACTACCGAGGTGCTCAATTTAACACGAGAGAAAGAAAATTTAGCAAGGCTACATGGAGGAGGAAAGAGAGCTCACCGGGAGAAGCTTGTTGGGGTGGCGTCCTGTTACGACACGGAATGGTGGCCAGCAACAGGAGATCGCCGGCGGCGGCTCCCCAAGGAGGCCGGCAGTAGCACCTCGCGAAGGCCACCCCTAGCTATCCTCCACACCTCCCTGCCGCCAGTCTTGCGCCACAACGAGCTTCTGTCAGCCCCGCTCCTCCAGCCTAACACACGGCCGTTGCCCCCGTTGCTCGCGCCGACCAGCCACCGGGAATATGGCTGCAGCTCGGGCCTTCCCTGCCCTTGGCCCGCTCGGGCAGCCACAGCAGGAAGCACGAGCATGGCGGACCAGCAACAGGCAGCAGGCCATATCTCCGCAGAATTTTTTTATGTCAGTTTACAGTTTGCCAGTAACAAAAAGAACAGTAAACCAGAAGAACGGTTGCATGGAGAATTTCTTTTAAAAGAAACACATGCTTGTAAGCCACGGAGGCGGCGCACCATCAGGCAAGCCAACCTTGCTGCGAGCAGAATGGTGGTCGGCCGGCATCTCACGGAGGTGGTCAGGGAGGTCGGCGGCGGCTCCCCATGAAGGCCAACAGGAGCACCTCGCGAAGGCATCCACCTGCTTGTCCTCGCTCGACGCCTCCCTGCCGACAGTCTTGCGCCGCAGCGAGCTTCTGACAGATGTGCTCCTCCTGCCAACAATGGCCGTCGTGGAGCTTCACCGTTGCCTGTGTAGAAGAGAAATGACCAACACGATCACTCACTTCACTTCAGCAACGAGATTTCTGGAGATAAATACTGTAGTACTATTGCAGTTTGCAGCGCATCATTGCAATCTGAACCCCCAGCACGCAGCAGAGGAGCAAAATACCAAGGAAGAAGAAGACATGGGGTTGTGTGTCTCTGCATGCTCATCCTCCTAATCTCGCGAGCGGATTCACCTTTGTAATTATGCCGCTGCTGCTAAACAGAGTTGCTAAACTGATGACCAAAGCGAAAGCGAACAGAGTCTGCATCCAAGGGGGGAAAAAATGAACCTTTCAAGTGTCGTGGTCGCCGGGATGGACCCTGGTGCCGAGCAGCTCGATCTCCTGCAAGTCGCGGACAAGCGGATGTGCCGTGGCCGAAAGTCGAAGATGCAGGCCACGGAGGCGGCGGCCCGGCGAGGTCGGGAGCGGCGCATGGGCAGAAACCGCATCGCCTGCGGTGGGGGATCCCCACCGTCCACGGGGACGACGGATGCAACTCCGTCCCTCCCTGCCCTCGGGGGTGCTGGGCTAGCTCGCGGTGGCCACAGCAGGGGCGGGCGGCGTGGATGCTCCGGCGATCCCCGCTCCCCGCTCCCCCGAAAAGGAGGCGGCGGCGGTCTCGGGCGGAACACCGGTGTTGGTTGTGTTGGGTAGAGAGATGTGAGTGTCAATTGGAAACTCTCACGGGATTAACCCCAAAACATGCCCGTGGTTAATTAAATTAAACGTCATAACTAGTAATGTGATCCCACGGAATTTGTGCCGCACCTCCTTGTTTACCGCACCCCTTTTGTTAATTTTGATGATAGCCATCGGTTTGGACGACCCTAATCTTCTTATTGGGCCCTAGTCCCAAATTTCAGCTACAAAATATTTTTTCCATCGCTTAGTTACTTCCCAAATTTGGTCACTTTATTATACATACAAGCATGCATCCCTAATCTCAAAAGAAAACAATATATGGCCTCTCACGTGTGTGTGTGTGTATACCCATGTTTCTCTTTCACAAAGAACATGCATCAACTTACACTACATGGCTATGTATAGGGAGGGTCGTAAGGGGTCCGAATCGCCGGCATTAGCTACGACCTCCGACAAGTAGAGGGCGAACAGATGAGATCCATAAAAAGGTACAAGTCTCAGAAAAGTGAGATGATTCCTAAAGTCTAAATAGTAAGCTCTAGATGCATGCTCGACCGAGAACCTCGATACCTCGAAGATGGGGAAGACCACCTGATGAAGAACATAGTGGGATTGGTTGGACACCGAGAGCGTTTTTCCACACAATCGGAAGTCATATGATAGATTACACTACCTAGCGAAAATCAAAGTCTCGCGGGGGTAGAATTAGGGGGCTCGATCTAGGGCATTGGGGAAGGCGAGACACGGGTGGGATTTTTGCCTCACCTTAAGCCCTTTGTCAAGTGTAGAATCTTAAACACTCGGCAAAGCTCTTTTTTATTCATAGATTGAACCTTATACCTAACCTAGACTTGAACCATTCACATACCATTAGATCTAAACTCTATACATAAACCTAAATCTAAACAATAGACCTAAACCCTATGCATACCCCTAGATCTAAAGTATATACCAGAACTCTAAGCATATGGAGTCCCCCCCCCCCCCACTCTTCAAACCACACTTATAAACCCATATTCCGACTCCCATTCAAGAGGGGGTGGTTTTCGACCCTTAATTTGTTGGTTTCACGTGAAAAACGTGTTTTGTGTTTCCTTCCTAAGTGGTTATTACATGTGACTCTTCTCTTTGTTTGTGTCAACACGTAGATCATAGGAACATGAAAAATCCCAAAAAGAAAACAAGTTCTTATAAGAGCTGGGTCCTTCACCCTCAAAAGAGATCAAAAGTGCCTATAAGTCCGAGATCTTCCTCCAAGGTTGTAGTCATGTTTACGAATGAGGCGCTTCGGAGTTGTATATTAGTTTTTACTTTTCACCTCATACTTATGTAGCCGTATTCGTACTGCATGCAAGATGGGGTGGTGTTCGACCCTAGCTTCCTATCCCAATTTAAAGCAAAATCCTATTTCCTTGGCTCCGCAACATCTACCCCTAGCTTTCCTTCGAAAGTGGAAATTCATTGTGACTCTTCTCTTTGTATGTGTTAGTGTATATCCTAAGAACACGAAAAACTCAAAAGAGTCCAAGTACTTAGAAAAGTTAGGTTGGTGCGAGTGGTAGTTTCACACTATAAGTTTGAAATCTTCCTCTGAAATCTTTGCACTATAAGTCATATATCTTCCTCAAGAGTAGTCATGTTTGCGAATGAGGTTCTTTGGGAGTTGTATATTGGTTTTTCTCTTCACACCACACTTATGAACAAATACATGCGAATTTTTTGTGGGCCTTGTAGCTTCTACCACCTAACTTTCCTTTTCGAATTGGGGATTCCATGTTACCATTCACTTTGTTTGTGTTAGTGTATCCTACGAACACGAAAACCCCCAGTCCAAGTACATGAGGATGGTCGGTAGCTTCAAAGTGTTAGTATAGCTCCTAGCGGTGTGAGAATAACGGTGCAATAGTATGGGTGAGAGGAAGCTCCGGAGAATAAGAGGAAGAAAGAGTGGTGTGAGAAAAAAATGGCAAAAAGGGTTGGGAGAAAAAGGGTTGGAAAACATAGACGCGAAGAGAGGGTGGGAAAGCAAACAAATAGTTTCTCCACGACGATGAAATTATCGTCATTGACGACAGCGACATGATCGAAGGGATCGCTGTGAGGTCGGATTCTCCGCCCTCTCACGAAGCAATACCATCGCCCTTTCATCATGCCATCGCCAGAACCACCCCCTCATACCCGCCACACTTTGAGATCACTTCACCGCCACTCTATCTCTCCCTCTTTGTGTATTTTCAATCCTTCCAAATTAAGTTGGCCAAATTATACCTAAATTCCATATTTTGTATCGGTTAGATCCTTCGACATGAATCCCCACTTCCGATAATCGGCGTCATGAATCCCCACTTCCGATAATGGGATGCGGGCGCAACTAGTTGCGAAATCTTGTCATCGTATCCACGCACGTTGCAGATGGTCCCTCTCACCTCCGATCGATTTTTGCTCCCCATTTTTACAAGTAGTACGTAGAAAGCTATACTACCTATCAACCATTGATAGTAGGTCATTGTTGTGAAGTCGTGGTGGGCAGAGATAAAATCATGCATTATACTAACCTTGAAAGGAAAAGAATTGTGCTCACTGGGAAAGATGCACACCAAATTAAAAGAATTGGATCGGCTAATCGAATGCCACGCACGGTGGAGGGCAGCTTAATAGGTTGATTGATTGATTACCCATCATCAATACGTCTCGGTAATCAAGTAGAGAGATACGCATGCGTCGCTTCGGACTTAACACAAATTAAGCGCAGTCACAGCTCACTCTCCTGAAACGCACGCAAGTCTCCCGACTGACCACCTCCTCCGTCTCGCCGGCCACCGCGCGCCCCTTCTCCATCTCACCCGCCCACCGGTCCCTCCCCTCCTCGATCACTAGATGGATGCCGCCGCAGCCCTCTGTCTCGGCAACTTCGCCCCAGCTCCGCCGCTCCAGCCTCGCCGGATGCAGGCCACACGACCTCCTCACCGTCAGGCGCCGACATCAAACCCTGAGTGGTCCCCGGCCGGCCGGCGTCGAGGACGCCGCTGGCCAGGCCACGCGCGGGACCTCTACCCCGGCCCCCACCCTCGCATCGCCACTCCGTCCCCCTACGCGCGCGCCCTTCACCGTCGGGACCTCGCGCTTCTGGAGGCTGTGGAGCCGTCCAGACGCAGTTGCTGCTGGATGTATGAGTCGTACCCCAACCAACAATCCCCTAGCTAGCCCCCAATCCTCTTCTGCCCATTCTGAAAAAGAAGAAAAAAAATCGCTTCTTTCTTGTGCAGGCAGCTGGAGGAGCGAGGTGGGATGTGCTGCTGATGGTCACCGCAGTCCCCGGGATGCAGTGCTAGCACGATGCAGGTGAGTCGATCTGCTGCACAGATTTGTAACTGAAGGACGTTTTGGTTGCATATTATAGATTAGAATCAATGCTATTGTGTAAACATACGGTACATGTATACATTTGAGCAATAGAGGATGGAAGTTTAGTTGCTATATATCGTCTGATGCTAATTAGTATATTATAATCATGCGAATTTAGATTTGTAGCTGCGGGGAAAAAATTGGGGTGAAGAAATTCAATTGCTTGTCACGTTTTGTTGCACATCGATGCAAATCAGTGCTATCGGAATCTTATTTACATGCCTAGTTTGAGAAATTGTTGGCACGTTTGGTTGCATATCGATGCAAATCAGTTCTGTGAACCTTCTTTACATGTATAGTTTGAGAATGTTTTGAAAAGGACAGTCGTCTGTTCTGATTAGTATAATGATCGTGTAGGTTTTGGTATGTTCAAACTTGATGGATATGCATGGTTAGAGTTAATCCGCCTGTTGTAGTTGGTTTGACACTGTTTAGTTAAAGAAAATTAGCATGCTGGAGAGCGAACTTTGAAATGAATCTTACTGTTTATGTGTGTGCAAATCTGCTTGGCTGAAATCAGTGGTGTTATGAGCGCAATTTAGTCTTAGCATATATGATATTGAGAAAGGTAGTGTGTTGGTGTGTGTGATTTAACATTGTAGTATCTTGATTATTTATTCTGGTATTGAACATGCATATCTTTTACTTTGGAGCTTGCCTAAAATTCTTTGGCCACGAATTCTGTATGTTTTATGTAATGAGCACGTTTTGACTTGTCTAATTTTTTTCGTGGCCAGACGCTAATGGGTATATCACACCATCTGTCACATGAGTTCCGCAGCGGCGGATGTGGCAACTGCTCATGTTGCTAGAGAGGTTGCTGACGGCGCCCAGCTGTTCCATGGCTATGACCAGGACTTCCTGGAGCATTAGATGTCCGGGATGTATGGCGTCGAGGTAATCTCATTCTCTCCAGCGTGTTGTGTTGTGCTAGCCATGCCCTTGTTGTTTGGTATGGTTACTGCGGTTGGTGAACTGTGTTGTTAGCAGTGCTATCTAGCTGTAGCTGTTGTCCTATTTCTGAGCTTGTTTTGTTTCCTGGATTATTTTTTCGAAGTTGAGGAAATTTTGCTGTTTATGATTTGGTGATGTGGAGGTAATAGAACCACTTCACCTGGTTCTGTTTATAGTATTTGTATCTTATTTGTGTGCTGGTGAGATGTTTTTCTTTTGTCCTGCAAAGCAAGTGTTATTCACCAAAGTGTTGATGGAGTAGTATAGCCGCCACAAGTATTTGATTCATAATGATTTGTTTTGTGTAGTTGATCATGTCCTGATGCAGTTTTCTTGTATTTTGTTTGGAGTAGTGTTGTTTTCTTGATTTAAGATGTTTAAATAGCTGATCAACCTGCTAATATTTTTTTCGGAGTAGTTCCATGTGTAGTACAGATGCAAGAATCTGATTTGTGACCGTTCTTTTAATTACAAGGTCTGGCATACAAAGGCTATTTAGTTGCTATGGTTTGCTTCATTTGAATTTATTAATCATGCAATTTTTTGTGTTAAGAGAGTTGTCCATATCTGCAGCTAATTGCTTGATTAAACTAAAATACTTAATGGTAGTTTCCTAACCTGATTTCTTTCTAGAAATTCTGTGTTGTATTGTTTACTAGAAATTTTGTGTCTTGTTTGTCCATTCCAACTAACCTAGCTGGCCATATATTTTCACAATATTGTTCTTGAACATACTCCTTTGTTTATTTCAGGAAGGGCTCCATGTCTGGTGCTTCCATAAGGTGTCGTTGCCACGGTTCAGGCATCAAAATGACTATCCGTCAGCTGGGTCAAGTGTTATTATGTGTGTCGTCTCTTAGGTCTGTTTCAAGTGCTATTATGTGTGATATTTGTTAGATGCTTTTCTTTTCTTTTGCAAAGCAAGTGTTGGTTCACCCAAGTGTTGATGGAGTAGTACAGCAGCCACAAGCTTTTTGATTCATCATGATTTGTGTCGTGTAGTTGATCATATTTATTTTGTTTTGGGTAGCGTTGTTTTCTTGATATAAAATGTTTAAATAGCTAATCAACATGCTTGTAATTTTGTTTGGAATAGTTCCAAGTGTTGTACAGGCGCAAGAATCTGATATGTGACCATGTGTATAATTACACAATCTGGTTTACAAAGGCTATTGAGTTGGTATGATGTGCTTCATTTGAGTATATTAATCATGCAAGGTATTATGTTATAGCTTTCGATTATCCTTGAGTTTTTATTGAACATGTGGGCTTGGTTTGGTTGACTTGATGAATGCCAAGCTTAACCCTGACTTGTATTCAATGTGGGCTGTACCTGAAGCTTTTTGAAGCTGAACTTCCTTTTTTACAAGAAAGAAATTGAGAATTAGACCATTTGTAGTTCTAGTTTATGATTATACTTGAGTTTTTATTGAACTTATTGTCTGGTCGATTTGATAAATGTGAAGCTTAAACCAGACTTGTATTCAATGTGGGCAAAACCTGGAGCTCTTTGGAGCTGATCTGGACCACTAGTTCAACAAAGTAGCTTAAACCTGACTTGTATTATATCCGGGACGGTAGAATCAAAGTTTCATGCTTTTTTTTTTTGATATGTTCATGCCAGTTGTATAGTTTTCCATTTTGAACAAGTTGGTAGCTTTTTTTGTTGTTGTTTACAGCAGCATATTGATATTGTTGTTGTTTACAACAATAGGGCAGGTAGATAGTGTTGATGCTTTGAAGGAGGCGTATCGCGCAGATGGACCAAAGTTACAGGTTCCTGTAACTTCAGCTTGAAAATGATTTGATCTGATATGCTGTTGTGTTCCAGATTGTCTTCATTGCGTTGCTAAAGCGCTTCCATCCATGCTTGCGAAATTTGATCTGCTATCCTATTGTGTTCCAGGTTCTTGGATCAGGGTTGTGCTTTGGAGTCTGAGATGGTTGCGAAGATTTAAGCAGCAGCAAGTACTGGACATAAACTCCCTTGCTAACCGTCTATGCCTCTGGCCACTTGGGTGTCCGGTAGTTCAGCACTTGGGTGAAGGCCTGTGTAATGTTCCGGTTGTTGCGGTGTCGAGTAGTCGTCCGACATGCATGGTAGCAACATTATTCTTGTTGTGATGCTCCAGGTTCAGGATCTGTGTAATAGAGTAGTGGTAACTGTTGTATCCCTTTGCCGCGCCGTTTGGTGGTCCTAATTAACTCTGCGCTTGTAGGTGAGTTGGGTTGTATGTATATGCCACTTGATTATGTGCTGTGAATGCTCAGGAAGAGGGCGCGCACAAGGCATGGCGGGATTTTGTAGCGAGTATCCTTTTTCGTGATGAATTGTGCCACACAATCGTGGTGCATACATTTCGTGATGTTTCGCGTGATTAGTACTACTCGAGGACATGCAGTTATTAATTAAGGAGTCTGATGGCCGGTGACGGTTAATGATGTGATTTAGGAAAGATGGTAATTAGTAGCCGATGCATGCTTCCTAGCTCGTCTCACGCATGGTTTGCACTTTGCATGTGTTCATGTATGTTTTGACAAAACAATTGATGAAGTAGATTGGCATCCCAGCTTCAGGTAGGAAGAAGAAATTGTTGATATGTGCTAGATACTACCTCCCTTTCAAAGAATAAGGCGCACACGTATTTCAAGATGAACTTTGACTATATAAATTAAGCAACAAAATCTTAATTATATTATATGTAATTAGCACCGTTGGATTCGTATTGAAAAGCACTTTTTAATGATTTAGTTTCATACAAACAATCTTTACGTATTTGAAGTAATTACTTAGTCAAACAAAAGCACGTAAAACGAGGACGTCTTATTAGAAAGTAACGGAGGTAGTAGGAAGCAAGAACCTCTGATACATAGAAGGAAAAGGGAAAACAACGTGATCCATAGCTAGCTAGCGGCGTCTCTCCTATGTACGTAGTATATGGAATGGATGCATCAAATTAAGCAACCGTGCGTGCGCGATTGATTGGTTTGGTTTTGGAGGAACACACGAGACAAAGGCAGCCGACCCAGCCCGCTCTCGCTCGTGTCAAACTAGAACCAAGAGGCGTGCCTGACCGTGTCTCCGTGAGACAATCAAGTTGGTCTTATTTCCTGCCCTTTTTAATTCGGGCCTAGAGTACATACCTACAACGGGCGTACATACGTCACCGAGCGAGCGTGCTCCAAACTCCAGAGGGCAGCCATGCAAAGGAGCATATGTGAACACTTATTTTTTTACGACGGATACGTAGCAACGAGAACTGGCGCGCGCCGCCACGGTTCCGAGTCTCACCTTCCTCTGAACCCGCTCCTCCCGGCGGCTCAGTCATGTCGAACCATAGAAAGTTATATGTCACCAAAATTGTATTAAGGGTATGTCAATTTGTCGGTCAACTGGGAATTAACTTCGTTCTTAGCCGGGTGATGTCAGCGAATCTAAGTTGCAAGTGATGAGTAGCACGAATGACGAAACAAATCTAATGGGCTAGATAGTTTTTTTCTTGGTTGCAACTCCACTTGCTACTGAAAAAGAAAATCCAAAAAAGCTCAGTTGCAACTCATATGCATATAAATCACGATGCAATTAAACGGTGTACGACTTGACTGAGCACGAGCAAATCCCATTGTTTAAATTGTTAGTCAAAATTTTACCTCCAAGGACGTGGTGACCTTGACAGGGAAAGTAGTAGATACTAGTAGTAGTAGTATGAAGCAAGAATGAGAAACGCCACAGGATTGGTGATGTAAATGTGCAAAGTGGGGGAGTGGATGGATGGAATTAATTAGGCAACTGGCGGAGTGGTGCGTGCGTGCGCGCGCGATGGATGCTGTCTCCGGAGTCCGGACGATGGTATCGATTGATCCGCCAGGTGTCAAACCCGACCGATGGTGGGCCAGCAGGGACGTGTTCACACGGAAGGCCAGCGGCACCAGAATAACCCGGACGCGCGCGTCGAACCTACCGAACGCGCGCACCTTCTTCAGAAAAGAGGGCGTGCAGTCCTTCTTCTTGCGCGCGGGCCAATAGGGTGCGGGGACCGGATCGACTTGAGAGCGCGCTCGGACCTCCGGCTGGTTAATTGTGGCGGGCGGGCGTACGTGGACGTACGCGTTCACACGGAAGGCCAGCGCGCGCGGACCTTGGACTTGGCCGACCCGAGCCTAAAAATTCCACAGCCTCTCCAACTATATACGACTCCGTTCACCTGCAGCAACGGCACATCAACGACATGCCCCGCAGCAGCAGCACCGCCGCCATGGCGTTGGCCTGCCGCTGCCAGCACCACGCCGTCGTGCCCGGACTACTTCCGGTACATCCACGACGACCTGCAGCCCTGGCGGGGTGCCGGGATCACACGCGACGCCATGGAGCGCGCTCGCAAGTACGCCTACTTCCGGCTGGTTGTGGTAGGCGGCCGCGCGTACGTGGAGACGTACCAAACCGCCTTCCAGATGCGGGACGTCTTCACGCAGTGGGGCATCCTGCAGCTCATGCGCCGCTACCCCGGCCGCGTCCCCGACCTGGACATCATGTTCGCCTGCGACGACCCGGGCCAGGTGCGCGCCGCCGAGTTCGCGACGCCGTCCGACGCGCCGCCGGTGTTCCGCTACTGCAAGGACAAGTCGACGCTGGACATCGTGTTCCCGGACTGGTCCTTCTGGGGTTGGCCGGAGGTGGGCATCCGGCCGTGGACGCCCATGCTCGGCGGAGATTGAGCGCGAGAACAAACGCGTGCCGTGGCCGCACAGGGAGCCGCTCGCGTTCTGGAAGGGCAACCCCGACAGATACCGCATACGCCACGACATGATGAAATGCAATGTCTCCAACGGCAAGGAATGGAACGCCCGACTCTTCAACCAGGTACGTACGTACTGCTTTCAGTAGTCAACAAGAGTGCTCTAAAATCTGTCAATAGCGACAAAGAAAGTCACCGGTTACTGAATCCACAACTTAACACTTTTTACCTTCACCTGGCTTTAGGACTGGGGGAAAGAGAGACAAAACGGTCTCAAAGATTCCAGCATTCCCAAGCAATGCTTATACAGGTATATATTTCGTTCTGGACAACGCCTGCCCATGCCTACAGTACTGTTTCAAATTTTTATGATCGACCGATGCTTTGTTAATACATTCAGGTACAAGATATATATCGAGGGGAATGCATGGTCAGTAAGCGAGAAGTACATCCTAGCGTGCGACTCCCCGGTGTTGTTCGTGGTGACGCCCTTCCAGGACATCATGTCGAGAGGTCTCGTCGCCGGCAAGCACTACCGGCCCATTGACCGGAACCGCATATGCGAGTCCATCAAGTTTGCCGTCGGCCGGGGCAACCGAGCACCTCGTCGAGGCGCAGCTCATCGGCGAGCAAGGCAGCCGGTTCGCCAGAGAGGAGATGAGCATGGACTACGTCTACGACTACATGCTCCACCTGCTCACCGAGTACGCCAAGCTGCTCCGGTACAAGCCCACCGTCCCGGAGAAAGCCGTCGAGATCTGCACCCACTCCCTGGCATGCCCTGCCGACGACCAGCACCGGCCCCGCATGATGGATTCCACGGAGAGGCGAGCCGCCGACTCTGATCCGTGCACGCTGCCGCCACCCTTCACCACGGCTCGGGCAAAGGAGATGGCCGACAAAGAGGAGGAGTTGCTAAGAAACATTCGGAAGATGGAGAAGGCGCATGCTGCTCGGCCTTGACGAGCAAATTTACAAAACTTGGTGAATAATATAAGGAGAGAAGCAAATCCAACTTATTTCTCATAACTAGATGATCCATTGCTCCACCAGCGCAAATGACAAAATCAGGCCAAAACTTGAGGGCGTCAGTTTTACCTCATTTTCGTGCCTATGCATGCCGCTATAGCGCCAAGGGCCAGCAACCCAAGTGTATGACGAACTCCAAGAAGAGGCACGACTCTTATCCGTGAAAGCAAGGAAAAAAATAGCGCACTATAACAAAATACCGTCGGCCGAAAAATACGCTATTAGCGCGCTATAGCGCCGGAATAATGTAGTGTAGACTGTCTAGAAACGTTGTAGCGTGCTATTAGCGCCGAAATAGCGCTATTTTTTTTCCATGCGTGAAAGTTGCCGCCACCCTTCACCAGGGCGCAGGCCAAGGAGATGGCCGACAGAATATTAGGCCTCTCACGCCACGCTTCGGCTCCAGCCAGTCAGAAGAAAAATGCCATTTCTCATTGCAGTCGAAACACTTTACTTTCGAACTTACGCTGTTTTTTCTGCTTCCCCTTTCCATTGTTCTGGCCATGATCAACACGACCTTTGTCATGGCCTCCACTGTGGCCGCCATTTGCCCCGTCTCCTTTCTTTGCGGCGGAGCCAGACCCTCTGGCCCCATCACCGAGCATTAGCTGCTCGTTGTTGTTTTCGCCTGGCTCTGGCGGCGTTCGATCACTAGTGGAGAAGAGGCCTTTGGTCCCAAGCAAATGACCCACTGCTGAACCAAACCGGGTCCAATGCCCCCATTGGACCCGGTTCGTTTCTGCCCAGGACGACCCCACCCGCTGGCGCCTGTCTCGTAGCGGCCTTTGGACCCGGTTTGTCATATAAACCGGGTCCAAAGGGTCCACCCGCAGGCCGCGGCAGGCCGTGTCGGCCCGGGGAACCCTTTAGTCCCGGTTTGTATGACAAACCGGGTCCAAAGGCCCCCTCCGGCTATATAACCTTGCCCCTGCCCAAGTGTGAGCCACACTTAGCCATTTTTTCACTATCTTCACAAGAGGGTGTATTGCTCTCCTCTCTTCTTCACATGCACAAGAGGTGTTCGATGAAATGCTTAAGAGGATTTGCCACTTGAGTTTACACAAATCAAGCCACACTTAACTTGCTTTTTTCTTCTTCATCGAGGTTAACAACTTTATCCTTTTCATCTGCAATTGATAAAATGCATGTGTATATATACATCGTGATGTTCTGTAATGGTTTTGACCAGCTTAATTATATCATGCAGATGAATCGGCAATGGATGTACATTGACCGACGGTTTGACGAGTTCACTCGCGGGCCCGGATAATTTTATGGCCGTGGCGGAGGCAAACAAACATGGTGGCTTCATGTATTGTCCATGTGTGGACTGCAAGAATACCGTAAATTACGCTCGCTCGAGTCTCATTCACAGCCACCTTCCGCGATCCGGTTTCATGCCCGAGCTACTATTGTTGGACCAAGCACGGAGAAAGAGGGGTTATGATGGAAGACAATGAAGAAGAGGAAGAGGATGATGACGGTTATCCCAATTTCCCTGAATACGATGATACTGCGAAGGCAATGAAGACAATGAAGTAGAAGATCAAGAGGCACCGGATGAGCCTCGCCGATGATGATCTTGGCCGGGCCATTGCTGATGCAAGGAGAGAATGTGAAACTGAAAAGGAAAGGTTGGCCTTCGACAAGATGATAGAAGATCACAACAAATTGTTATACCCAACTTGCGAAGATGGCCATAAAAAGCTAGGCAGCACACTGGAATTGTTGCAGTGGAAGGCAGAGAATGGTGTCACGAACTCAGGATCTGGAAAGTTGCTGACAATAATTAAGAGGAAGCTTCCAAGGGGTAACGAATTGCCCGCCAGTACGTACGAAGCGAAGAAGATTGTCTGCCCTCTAGGATTAGATGTGCAAAAGATACATGCATGCATTAATGATCTGCATCCTCTACCGCGGTGAGTACGAGAATTTGGATGCATGTCCGGTGTGCACCGCATTGCGGTATAAGATCGGACGAGATGACCCTGGTGATGTTGAGGGCGAGCGCCCCAAGAAGAGGGTTCCTGCCAAGGTTATGTGGTATGCTCCTATAATACCACGGCTGAAACGCTTGTTCGGGAATAAAGAGCACGCTAGGTTGTTGCGATGGCACAAAGAAGACCGTAAGAAAGACGTGATGTTCGGGCACCCTGCTGATGGATCCCAATGGAGAAAAATCGATAGAGAGTTCCCAAACTTTGCACAGGATGCAAGGAACTTAAGGTTTGGTCTAAGTACGGATGGCATGAATCCTTTTGGAGAGCAGAGCTGCAGCCATAGCACCCGGCTCGTGACTCTTTGTATATATAACCTTCCTCCTTGGTTGTGCATGAAGCGGAAGTTCATTATGATGCCGGTGCTCATACAAGGCCCGAAGCAACCCGGGAACGACATTGATGTGTACCGAAGCCATTAGTCGAAGAACTTCTACAGCTGTGGTCCCTAGCAGGTGTACGTGTGTGGGACGAGCACAAGCGAGGAGGAATTTGACCTAAGAGCGATGCTTTTCGTAACCATCAATGACTGGCCTGCTCTTGGTAACATTTCGGGACGATCAAACAAGGGATACAATGCATGCACACACTTGTTTACATGAGCTCGAAGGTGATTATTTGGAAAAAGGTCGGAAGGTCGTGTACACAGGGCATCGTCGATTTCTTAGGATTACCCATCCCGTAAGAAAGAAAGGAAAGCATTACGACGGTGAGGCTGATCACCGGAGGAAGCCTCCCCATCGTGATGGTGTTGATATATTTGGTATGGTCAAGGATCTAGATGTAATATTTGGAAAGGGTCCTGGCGGACGGTCCGTTCCGAATGACGCTGCCGGACACGCGCCCATGTGGAAGAAGAAATCTATTTTTTGGGAGCTAGAATATTGGAAAGTCTTAGAAGTCCGCTCTTCAATCGATGTGATGCACGTGACGAAGAATCTTTGCGTGAACCTCGCTAGGCTTTACGGGCGTGTACGGGAAGACAAAAGATACACCGGAAGCACGGGAGGACCAGCAACGTTGGAAAGACCCCAAAAATCTGCATGAGAGAGTTAAAGGACGTCATTTATCCAGCTACGCTCTTACAAAAGCGAGAGAAGGAGATATTTTTTGAATGTCTTAGCGAGTATCAAGGTCCCGTCCGGCTTCTCCTCCAATATAAAGGGAATAATAAATATGGAGAAGAAAACATTCCAGTAACACTGAAGTCTCATGACCGTCACGTGATAATGACACAGTTGCTTCCGATTGCATTGAGGGGGCTTCTACCGGAAAATGTTCGACTCGCCCATTGTGAAGCTATGTGCATTCCTCAATGCAATTTCTCAAAAGGTAATAAACCCAGAAATTCTACCGAGGTTGCAGAATGATGTGGTCCAATGTCTCGTTAGTTTTGAGCTGGTGTTCCCACCATCCTTCTTCAATATTATGACACATCTCCTCGTTCACCTGGTCGATGAGATTTCCATTCTCGGTCCTGTGTTTCTACACAATATGTTCCCCTTCGAGAGGTTCATGGGAGTCTTGAAGAAATATGTTCATAACCGTGCTAGGCCGAGAAGGAAGCATCTCCAAGGGCTATGGAACGAGAGGAGGTCATTGAATTCTCGTGTTGACTTTATTCCCGACCTTAAGCCGATTGGTGTTCCCGAATCGCGGCATGAAGGGAGACTAAGTGGAAAAGGCACGCTAGGAAGGAAATCAATGATATGTAGGGACGGGATTTCTTTGACTCAAGCACACTACACAGTTCTACAAAGTTCCACCATGGTGGCTCCGTATATCGGTGACCACAAGAACTTTCTACGCTCCCGGAACCCGGGCGGTCGAACGATTGGATTAGACGTGAACACATGTCGACTTTCGGCGGTTGGTTGCAAAAACATCTCCTGAATAACGAAGATATTGAAGATCAGCTGTACTTGCCGGCCCGGACACCATCTTCGATCGTAGTGACTTTCCAAGGGTACGAGATAAATGGGAATACATTTTACACGATCGCCCAAGATAAAAAGAGCACCAACCAAAACAGTGGTGTCCGCTTTGATGCAATAATGAATGAAGGCCCAAATGACACATATTATGGTTACATAGAGGATATCTCGGGAACTTGAGTATGGACCTTCTTTTAAGGTCCCTTTGTTTAGGTGCAAATGGGTCAACAAAACAGGAGGCGGGGTTCAGGTAGACAAGTTGTATGGAATGACAACAGTGGATCTCAACAATCTTGGGTATAGAGACGAACCATTCGTCCTAGCCAAGGATGTGGCCCAGGTTTTCTATGTGACTTGTGACTTTGGACTTTGGCGACGCAGAGCAGAGAAGAGGAGAGGAGAGGCAATGCTATACTCTGGGTCGCTTGAGCAACTCGCTAGAACATTCCGGGTCGCTTGGGCGGCCGGACGTGAGCGCGACGTTACAACGAGCTCCTTTCCCAACCACGTGACTTCTGCGACACATATTTGGCGCCGGCGAGGCGACGACCTAGAGCGCATGCCACTTCGGTGGCCATGGAGAGGCAAGCACCATCGGCTCTCTAGGACACCTACCCTGCCTACCTCCATGGCGACCAGACCAGACCAAACCAGAGAAAATGCCACTCCGGATCGCTTGGGCGGCCAAGAGGCTCCATGGCCGACACACGCCTCCGGATGGACTCGACCTACACACGCCTGCCCTGTCTACCTAGCTCCATGGCCGGTGACTGACTCTACGAGGCCAGGGTCCTGCACAACCTGGAACATAGCTCAGGATAGACACTCACTCCAGCGTAGCCTCCGGCGACTCACCGCAATATCGAAAACGGATATGGGGATTCACTCACATTCTCTCTCCCTAGCTAGTACTGCCTTCATCGATCGATAGTCAAAGAACCAGAGAGCAGCTAGCTGAATCAAGGCTGTTAATTGATCTTTAAAATCATGGATTTATTTAATCTCACACGGAAAATCCCAGGCGTTTCATTGATTTATTTCGCTAGCTACCTCACCGGTGCATGCGCACCACGGATGGACGCGGCGGCGGCCTCGCTAGCTACCTTACTCGATCGAGTGCGAAATTAGTTAGAAGCTCACCTTTCTTTTTGCATCGCTATATTTCTCTCTGTCCGTCTCTGTTTTCCTAGAGCCGAATAAGAGCTAGTTAGCACATGGAGATGCTGCACATGGTTAATGTTTTCCTCAGCTTTGGCTCGGTTTTCATTTCTTTTCTTTCATTGGCGTGGACTCTCTAGCTCAACCGCGTGCCGACGCCTCGGCTATCTCCTTCTTCCCGCGTGCACGCCGATGCCAACGCCTTCCCCGAAATCTCAAATCTCCCGCCGCTGCCTATAAGTACAAGGCCATGGCCACCCTAGCCGCGAGTCCGCAGAGCAGAGGAGAGGAGAGGAGAGGAGAGGAGATGCAATGCTATACTCCGGGTCGCTTGAGAAACTCGCTAAGATATTCCGGGTTGTTTGGGCGGCGCAACCACCGTCGGCGGCCGGACGTGAGCGCGACGTTACGGCGAGCTCCTTCCCCGACCGCGTGACTTGTGCGACATAAATTTGGCGTCGGCGAGGCGACGAGCTAGAGCGCATGCCACTTCGGTGGCCATGAAGAGGCAAGCACCGTCGGCTCTCTAGGACACCTACCCTGCCTACCTCCATGGCGACCGGACCAGACCAAATCAGAGGCAATGCCACTCCAGATCGCTTGGGCAGCCGAGAGGCTCCATGGCCGACACACGCCTCCGGATGGACTCGACCTACACACGCCTGCCCTGTCTACCTAGCTACATGGCCGGTGACTGACTCTACGAGGCCAGGGTCCTGCACAACCTGGAACATAGCTCAGGATGGACACTCACTCCAGCCTAGCCTCCGGCGACTCAGCGCAATATCGAAAACGGACCAGGGGATTCACTCACATTCTCTCTCCCTAGCTAGTACTGCCTTCATTAACCGATAGTCAAAGAACCAGAGAGCAGCTAGCTGAATCGAGGTTGTTAATTGATCAATCATGGATTTATTTAATCTCACACGAAAAATCCCAGGCGTTTCAGTGATTTATTTTGCTAGCTGTTGCAGCGAGCCAGAGAACTACCACGCGGCCGGGTGCACATTGTTAATTCGTTAGTTTGCTTCCCCTTTTTTTCTCTACTCGAAACACCAGAAGCGAAACAAGGACGGAGTGATGCGGCCATCGATTTCAACAAAAAAGCATACATGCGCAACATCGGTTTGAACAAAAGCATGCCGGTTTGCCGACTCCACGACCTCCCTTCATCTCCCTTCATCGTTCGGTTTAAGTGGTCAGAACCACCAACATAATCGATCGATTGTACGAGCAAGACGTGGATTTTGAAGGCAGCTACACACCTTCCTGGCTCACGTACTCATGACTCATCACAACGTACAACAGGGAAGATTCTAGCTTTTGTTTTTTGCACTTACGAAACTATCTCCTGCAGATCCATTACTTAGCTGCTTTGTCATTTCATGATGTTGTTTCAAGATACAGCCAAGATGACTAAACAATCCAGAACAATCCACCAGTCGTCTGTCCTTGATCACCTCAAGTACCTACTGGTGCCAAATCAATCTTCTTATTTTGAAATACTAAAATTGCAGGGAATGCATACTCAAAATTTTGGCATGACCATGCCATGTTTTTGGACATCCAAACCTGCACAGCAACTAGCACACTAAAATTCAAGGCAATAAGTAGCCCATGCGACATACAAACTCAACCACAACTCTAATCATCAACGGGGTAACTGCCCAACAGTCAGCATCAAAGCAAAGCTGATGCACGCACGTCAGCACAAGTTTCCGCAATCCCATCGTATGACGGTTACATAGAACACCGACATGATGCAATACGAGATTCTTTCGAATCTGAAATCTCCGCTACGTTGCATTACAACCAGAGTAAATAAAGAAAGATGTTGCACGATGCAAGGCGTGTATACAGGCGGATCCTTCCTTGCTCTCCCAGCTTACATCCAGATGCAGGTTCCTCGCTGCCATCTAGCAGTCCTCCAGGATATCTTGAACAGAAACTTGATGGTCAGCTCCAGAGCTGATTTAGTAGCAACAATAAATTCATGAGGACGGTTTCAACAATAATTTGGAGAATAAACTAGGCAAACACAATGCATAACATGTAGTGTAAATTTCAAATTCGGGAAGACTGCATGAGTCTAAATCTCACAGCAAGCAACAAGTTAGCAGAAAGAAGGCCGCTGCTAACTTAGACCAATCTAGTTGTGCTAGTGAACAAAAATAATCCATGGAGCATATTAATAATCAAGAGCTCAGCACGGTTCACTCAAAGCCTGATGTGCCAGGCTATATGTGCCTCGCTAGTAGTACTCAACACCAAGAATTTTCAAATATGTGCTAAGACCAAAGCTTCTTTTTTATCCATCCCTGCTCTGATGCAACAACTCCAACAGCCTAACCTGATGCATGACATGCCACTAAACTGCTCAAATTTAACAAGCCAAATAACAACATGCACGCACGCATGCATGCATTTGGCACATAACAAGCCGAGTGATAATAAGTACCTAACTGCTACATAGTTCACTGATCACTCTCTTCTTACCATGTTCAGTAGTTACAACTAGATAACTAAGACCATCGATTGAGCCAGCCAATCCTAAATAATTTCATATCTACACAATGTATTTTTCATCAGAGATCAGCTAAGGATACTAAACAAAAGCAGTGCCAATACAAAATATTAATTAGCACAAGCAAGCTCTGCAGACATAGACCAGCCATAAAAACACCACAGGCCGTCAAATTTCCTAGCTACACAATATAGCTTCCACTAAAGAACATCACATAATACTAAACCAAAGCAACGCCAAGATCATTCCAATACAACCACACCACCAGAGTCCTAAATGAGAAGAGACAATAGAGGAACCTGGCACTCACCTAAACCCCAACAAAGTCAAGGACGAAGACCACCCCTGCCAATCGGATAGATCCGGTAGCCATCGCTACCTCCTAGCAAGCTCCACCAACTGGAAATCCCCTGATACAAAAACACACAGAAAAATGAAGTGGTCAGGAACTAGTACAATCCTTATGTTATTAAAAAGGAATTCCTAATGCTAGAAAACATTATAGTCAGACAACAATTTCCAAGCTAGACATACCGAGTACATGTATATGCCATTTTTAAGCTAGGCAAAGGATATACAGCTAAGAGAAGGCATCAGAACACACATAAGCATAATGAGTAAGGAGCTAGATTGTTCCATCCTTTCATAGGAGTTAATTCCTACTAAGAGAAGCATAATATATTTTATCAAGCACAATAATATTTACTAGCTCGAGAATCATGAGATCCGATTGTTACTGTGTCAAATGGCAAAGGCAAAACAAGATAAGACATCATCTTCCAGCACAACATATAAGTTGCAGATTCTGAGTCATTTGGTGGACAGATTCCTCATAGCAAAAAGATATCTAGCATCCTCCAGAATCAAGTATGGTCAAATCTATACTTTCTTTAGGTATCAAACAGCATGGCTTGATACAGAGTCCAAGCAGCTTTTTCTATGCATCTCAAACTCTTAACGTTTAAAGCGTATCCAACAATCTTTTCTATGCATGCAACACCACAAAACATAATAAAAAGCAAGATTGTCAGAAATAGCCTCACCTTTCTCTCATGGGAACACACATGCCACCTCCAGGCAACTTATTGCTGGACATACGACATCAGGTTGTTTGGGTTTCCAAAGGGGGTTTTCACCAATTTGCGCCCACTTGGGTGAGCGTCGACCGGGTTGAAATACATGAGCAGTATGATCTTCCAAAGGGTCCAAGCGCTCAATGACGAGCTGCAGATCAGATTTCTTCAATATCGTTAGTAACCAGCTGCGCAAAATCAATCATTGACAATGCAACAGAGAAAAAGTGTTGATTGGATGGTTATACCTTTGTTCAGTAGTAAGGGTTCATCGTGGAACTCCCCTGTGCACGGCACGTCCTTGCTCCAGCCGCAGACAATGGCTGATAAGAACATTAGCTGCAGAGATCAAAATGTGAAGGTTAGCTTAGTTGCTGCCACAAAATGAATGGCAGGAGGATTTCTTTTTAAGCCATAAAAGCTACTGTTTGACAGAAAAATAAACATTCAAGCAAGACCGTGTGGTAGGCCTAGCTGATCAGCATCAAGTATTAAAGTTGGCAACAAAATAACACTAGCAAACTACTTGAGGAGTTCACAACCAAGCAAGACAAAGTGTGGTTCTTTTCTATGCTCTACATACCAACTAACCGAAAACAACAACCTTAATATATTCTTGTACATCCAAATAGAACATTACTGGTCAGATACATGAAAAGAACTAGGCAGACATCTGATACATTTGCATATCATGCATGTACAAATAGGTAAGCCTGGAAATGGTCACCACAAAAGCATGCAGATACAACACTACGGCAACAGCAGAATGAAGATTGCTTTGCAACTGCTCACCAACCCACGACCACAGGATAATCGCTACGTAAATTGACACCTAACTAGACAAAGCTCCGATGCAACAAACAAAACAACTATCAAGTAACTACACATGAGAAACAAGAATCGAAGTCTGAATACTTGGTCACCATGCATCATCTCTACTACTTACTTGGTCAAACTGGCTACATCCGGTTGGCCATGGCTACCTTCTAGCCACCTCCACCTCCACTTATCCACTTGAGATACAAAAACACGTAGAAAAAGGAAGTGGTCAGGAACTGGTCCAATTCTTAAATTCTTATTAAACAAAGGAATTCTAATAGCCCATATCAGCTCCAAAACACTCCAGTTCAAACCACATTCAATACAAGTCAGGTTTAAGCTTGACATTCATCGAGTCAAACCTAACTGACCCCACAAGTTAAACAAAATAATCAAGAACAAATATTTGCACTACCTGAAAACAATGCAGGTTTAAGCTTGACATTCATCAAGAACAAAGTATTTCCACTATCTGAAAACAAATGCACCAATCGACTCGAGCATAGACAAGGAGGTACCTTTGGGTGCCTAGTAGACAATGTCATGAATGGCATCATCTACATCGCCGCAACGGGAGAACTCTTGATCAGCCGCTGCATTGGCCAACAAAAGGTATGTTTCAGCATCAGCTATATACTTACTATTAGCAGCTCAACATATATTCAACATGTGCAGTACAACTCATGAGAATGAAAAATGAACCAACGAATTGTTCTTAGATAAGGAGTTTAAGACGAATCACATTTAATGAAGGAAGCAAAAGAAAAAAAAAACAGGACAATAATGCCAGCTTGAAAAGTACTCACACTTAGCTACACTAGAGTGTATGCATTCTTCCAATTTGAATCAAACCACACAAGAAACCGAAATCAAACCTGCTGAATTATTAATGGCTAAATGGAGCGCTAGTAGCCAATAGAATGGGAGTTGTTTAAGGGGACGAGTTGCACGTATGGATCAATGTACAACCAGCGATGATCACAAAAATATTGCACATGACGATCAATGGTTACCTTAAATTCTATGTACATATCGATTCTCATTACATCCTGAACACATCCTATCATATCAGGAGTTCTATTTCCAAAATTACTTAGATATGCAATTCTTGCACAAATCAAGAGTGTAAGCAATTTTTGGTAAGAACAAGCTTTTTTTCTCACACAATAGCAAGATAGAAGAACGTTCTTAGATAAAATAATAATAAGACACCAACCTGTCCGGTAGCAGTTTTCAAAGAAACTATGCGAGCCTAATAGTATATTCTTTGCTAAAGGAAAAATTAACTTGTAGATATCGACATACCAAAGAAAATAAAGTTTCAGTATAACTAGCAAGAATATCAGCACTAGCAAAAATATCCCCGAGGAATGCTTATAACAGATAAGAGCAAATAAACCAGGACAATATACTTGGTGTTTCACTTGAGGAGCTGCAACAGTTCACAAGGCACAAATATAGTGGCACACAAGCTACTATCCCAGGTAAAAAGATTGATGCATGAACATTGCAACAATTCACACAACATGGTTCCAAACATACATTCGTGCCTTCCTAAAAAATACAACCATGGCCGGCTCAATTCGGCTGAACCCAGCTATAGCAGCCCACATACATTCAACCTAATTATTTTTGTCAAGCACAGAATCTGAATACCACAAAAAAAGAGAACACTTATACCTGAAACTGGCACAAACACGTCGACAAAGGAACAAACATGAAGCACCAGAAGCAGCCTCGCATCGTCCTGCAGCTAGAACAGGGCAGGGGTCCTCTCAGTTCAGGTGGCGGGAAGGCCCGAGCAGGATTGTGCACGGTGTGGCGGCATCATTAGTTGTCATCGCCGGCAAAGATATCGTTGCTGCATGTGGTCTCCACAGCTAGCCGAGCTATGCAGGTCCTCCTGCTCAACCTCTCCGCCTCCCACATCAGCCCGCCGATGCAACAACTGCAACTAGATGCAAACAAAAATTAGCATATCTTTTCGTTAAGCATCCGAAGTGAGCACTTTCTGAGAATATACTAACATATGCTCTAATTTGATAATCTCAAATAGAAAGTTCATCGCGACTTTCATTACTTCCATATTCCATATTATGTTTATTAGTAAAGGAATCATAGCTTCTCTAGAAATCAAAAATGGGATCTTTTAATAGAATATCTAACATGTGAATAAACCATATGGAATCAATAACGATCAATCAGACTACACCAGAAGCAGAGAAATGGATGTCCGAAATAGAGCAAGCATCCAGATTCTTTGGAAACCTGAAGCTGAACAAACAAACCAGGAATTCAGATTATGTATAAGCTCCAATTTTGAATTTATGAATAAAGTTTCAATCTTTGTACAGACTATCTAACATGTGAATCAACAATACTGGATTATTTAACACTACAATGCTACATTTATATCAGCATTCGCAAATCACACTTGCCATACAGTGGACCAATACAAAATTCTACACAACAATGAATACCAATAATTAGAGCACTAACAATCCATTTTTTTCCAAATGTTTCAGCAAGCGCAAAAGGATAGCAGGAAACCCATAACCCAGTGCAAATTCCGACATAGACCTAGACATGAAACATCCATAAGCAGCAGCGACCAAATAGCTACACTGCATACAATTTTGCAACATCAATGAAGTACCAACGACCAAATTTAATACACAAAAAACTTGAACGTTTGTGGCAGAAACAACCTATTAAAGATTTGACAGGCACCTTTATTTTCACAAACATAGAAAAGTATCAATCATACACAACAGGCACCAACAAAGAAAATTCACCTTTAATCTCAGGCCAATGGTCAGATGGCAAAATTACCAATGCAATGCAAAAAATAAGTAACACTTTAGTATCACGAAACCATATCTCTCTGCAAAATTACCCAAGGCAAGTCGCTGCTGCACATGGATTTCATTGACAATAACAATTCCACAGAAAACAGGGAGCATCCTTGAGAAGTTGAGGATTACCCAAGGCTTGTTCACTCCTCTAACCAAGACACACCCAAACACACACACACATACGGCGCTGATGAGATATATCTGCCGATCACACCTGAAATGAACCTTGTGGGGTTTTATACACGCAAGCTTTTATTTACTACCGAGGTGCTCAATTTAACACGAGAGAAAGAAATTTTAGCAAGGCTACATGGAGGAGGAAAGAGAGCTCACCGGGAGAAGCCAGTTGGGGTGGCGTCCTGTTACGATACGGAATGGTGGCCGGCAACAGGAGATCGCCGCCGGCGGCTCCCCAAGGAGGCCGGCAGCAGCACCTCGCGAAGGCCACCACTAGCTATCCTCCACACCTCCCTGCTGCCAGTCTTGCGCCACAACGAGCTTCTGTCAGCCCCGCTCCTCCAGCCTAACACGGCCGTTGCCCCCGTTGCTCGCGCCGACCAGCCACCCGGAATATGGCTGCAGCTCAGGCCTTCCCTGCCCTTGGCCCGCTCGGGCAGCCACAGTAGGGAGCACAAGCATGGCGGACCAGCAACTGGCAGCAGACCATATCTATGCAAAATTATTTTATGTCAGTTCACAGTTTGCCAGTAACAAAAAGAACAGTAAACCAGAAGAATGGTTCCATGGAGGCGGCGCACCATCAGGCAAGCCAACCTCGCTGCGAGCAGAATGGTGGTCGGCAGCGGCATGTCACGGAGGTGGTCAGGGAGGTCGGCGGCGGCGGCTCCCCATGAAGGCCAACAGCAGCACCTCGCGAAGGCATCCACCTGCTTGTCCTCACTCGACGCCTCCCTGCCGACAGTCTTGCGCTGCAGCGAGCTTCTGACAGATGTGCTCCTCCTGCCAACAATGGCCGTCCCGGAGCTTCACCGTTGCCTGTGTAGAAGAGAAATTAATGACCAACACGATCACTCACTTCACTTTAGCAACGAGATTTCTGGAGATAAATACTGTAGTACTATTGCAGTTTGCAGCGCATCATTGCAATCTGAACCCCCAGCACGCAGCAGAAGAGCAAAATACCAAGGAAGAAGAAGACATGGGGTTGTGTGTCTCTGCATGCTCATCCTCCTAATCTCGCAAGCGGATTCAACTTTGTAATTATGCCGCTGCTGCTAAACAGAGTTGCTAAACTGACGACCAAAGCGAAAGCGAACAGAGTCTGCATCCAAGGGGGAAAAAATGAACCTTTCGAGTGTCGTGGTCGCCGGGATGGACCCTGGTGCCGAGCAGCTCGATCTCATGCAAGTCGCGGACAAGCGGATGTGCCCTGGCCGAAAGTCGAAGATGCAGGCCACGGAGGCGGCGGCCCGGCGAGGTCGGGAGCGGCGCATGGGCAAAAACCGCATCGCCTGCGGTGGCGGATCCCCACCGTCCACGGGGACGACGGATGCAACTCCGCCCCTCCCTGCCCTCGGCCCGCTTGGCCCCCTTGCTGGGCTAGCTCGCGGTGGCCATAGCAGGGGCGAGCGGCGTGGATGCTCCGGCGATCCCCGCTCCCCGCTCGCCAGGAGGCGGCGGCGGTCTCGGGCGGTGTTGGTTGTGTTGGGTAGAGAGATGTGAGTCAGTGTCAATTGGAAACTATCACGGGATTAACCCCAAAACACGCCTGTGGTTAATTAAAGGAACGTCATAACTAGTGAAAATTCACCACGGAATTTGTGCCGCACCTCCTTGTTTACCGCACCCCTTTTGTTAATTTTGATGATAGCCATCGGTTTGGACGACCCTAATCTTCTTATTGGGCCCTAGTCCCAAATTTCAGCTACAAAATATTTTTTCCATCGCTTAGTTACTTCCCAAATTTGGTCACTTTATTATACATACAAGCATGCATCCCTAATCTCAAAAGAAAACAATATATGGCCTCTCACGTGTGTGTGTGTATACCCATGTTTCTCTTTCACAAAGAACATGCATCAACTTACACTACATGGCTATGTATAGGGAGGGTCGTAAGGGGTCCGAATCGCCGGCATTAGCTACGACCTCCGACAAGTAGAGGGCGAACAGATGAGATCCATAAAAAGGTACAAGTCTCAGAAAAGTGAGATGATTCCTAAAGTCTAAATAGTAAGCTCTAGATGCATGCTCGACCGAGAACCTCGATACCTCGAAGATGGGGAAGACCACCTGATGAAGAACATAGTGGGATTGGTTAGACACCGAGAGCGTTTTTCCACACAATCGGAAGTCATATGATAGATTACACTACCTAGCGAAAATCAAAGTCTCGCGGGGGTAGAATTAGGGGGCTCGATCTAGGGCATTGGGGAAGGCGAGACACGGGTGGGATTTTTGCCTCACCTTAAGCCCTTTGTCAAGTGTAGAATCTTAAACACTCGGCAAAGCTCTTTTTTATTCATAGATTGAACCTTATACCTAACCTAGACTTGAACCATTCACATACCATTAGATCTAAACTCTATACATAAACCTAAATCTAAACAATAGACCTAAACCCTATGCATACCCCTAGATCTAAAGTATATACCAGAACTCTAAGCATATGGAGTCCCCCCACTCTTCAAACCACACTTATAAACCCATATTCCGACTCCCATTCAAGAGGGGGTGGTTTTCGACCCTTAATTTGTTGGTTTCACGTGAAAAACGTGTTTTGTGTTTCCTTCCTAAGTGGTTATTACATGTGACTCTTCTCTTTGTTTGTGTCAACACGTAGATCATAGGAACATGAAAAATCCCAAAAGAAAACAAGTTCTTATAAGAGCTGGGTCCTTCACCCTCAAAAGAGATCAAAAGTGCCTATAAGTCCGAGATCTTCCTCCAAGGTTGTAGTTTTTACCTTGGAGTTGTATATTAGTTTTTACTGTTCACCTCATACTTATGTAGCCGTATTAGTACTGCATGCAAGACGGGGTGGTGTTCGACCCTAGCTTCCTATCCCAATTTAAAGCAAAATCCTATTCCCTTGGCTCCGCAACATCTACCCCTAGCTTTCCTTCGAAAGTGGAAATTCATTGTGACTCTTCTCTTTGTATGTGTTAGTGTATGTGCTAAGAACACGAAAAACTCAAAAGAGTCCAAGTACTTAGAAAAGTTAGGTTGGTGCAAGTGGTAGTTTCACACTATAAGTTTGAAATCTTCTTCTGAAATCTTTGCACTATAAGTCATATATCTTCCTCAAGAGTAGTCATGTTTGCGAATGAGGTTCTTTGGGAGTTGTATATTGGTTTTTCTCTTCACACCACACTTATGAACAAATACATGCGAATTTTTTGTGGGCCCTGTAGCTTCTACCACCTAACTTTCCTTTTCGAATTGGGGATTCCATGTTACCATTCACTTTGTTTGTGTTAGTGTATCCTACGAACACGAAAACCCCCAGTCCAAGTACATGAGGATGGTCGGTAGCTTCAAAGTGTTAGTATAGCTCCTAGTGGTGTGAGAATAACGGTGCAATAGTATGGGCGAGAGGAAGCTCCGGAGAATAAGAGGAAGAAAGAGTGGTGTGAGAAAAAAATGGCAAAAAGGGTTGGGAGAAAAAGGGTTGGAAAACATAGACGCCGAAGAGAGGGTTGGAAAGCAAACAAATAGTTTCTCCACGACGATGAAATTATCGTCATTGACGACATCGACATGATCGAAGGGATCGCTGTGAGGTCGGATTCTTCGCCCTCTCACGAAGCAATACCATCGCCCTTTCATCATGCCATCGCCGGCACCACCCCCTCATACCCCGCCACACTTTGAGATCACTTCACCGCCACTCTATCTCTCCCTCTTTGTGTATTTTCAATCCTTCCAAATTAAGTTGGCCAAATTATACCTAAATTCCATATTTTGTATCGGTTAGATCCTTCGTCATGGTAGTTTTTTAATTGAAACCATTTTAATCTTATTAATTATTATACTATATTAATATTTAAAGTTTGATTATAGAATTATAGCTTTAACCGACTTTATTTTTTAGGTTTCAGGTGAATATAGCTAGGTAGACACGCGTGTGTGAAATACGACTACGGTGCGTGTGAAATTATATTCATGCATACGCAACCTTGCGGAGGAGACTCTTATTTGCAATTAGTTGCACCCGCAAAAAATCCGGGGCATATATTATATTGTGTATTATGCATATGCGAAGTTTAATAAAAAAAATGAAAATGTATGGCCTGCACAAAAAGAAGAAGAAAAGACAAATGATATGTGGATATTGACGGAATACTATTCATTTTGGTCTTGTCTTTATCTCCAAAGATGACATATCATCATATTATAGAATGAAATATTATTTCTCATTTTTTGAAAACTTGAAACTGCGACATCCGATAATGGGATGCGGGCGCAACTAGTTGCGAAATCTTGTCATCGTATCCACGCTTGCAGATGGTGCCTCTCATCTCCGATCGATTTTTGCTCCACATTTTTACAAGTATAGTACGTAGAAAGCTATACTACCTATCAACCATTGATAGTAGGTCATTGTTGTGAAGTCCTGGTGGGCAGAGATAAAATCATGCATTACTAACCTTGGTGAAGGGAAAAGAATTGTGCTCACTGGGTAGTACGCGGGAAAGATGCACACCAAATTAAAAGAAGATTGGATCGGCTAATCGAATGCCACGCACGGTGGAGGGCAGCTTAATAGGTTGATTGATTGATTACCCATCATCAATACGTCTCGGTAATCAAGGAGAGAGATACGCATGCGTCGCTTCGGACTTAACACAAATTAAGCGCAGTCACAGCTCACTCTCCTGAAACGCACGCAAGTCTCCCGACTGACCACCTCCTCCGTCACCGATATATATCGCCGGCCACCGCCCCTTCTCCATCTCACCCGCCCACCGGTCCCTCCCCTCCTCGATCACTAGATGGATGCCGCCGCAGCCCTCTGTCTCGGCAACTTCGCCCCAGCTCCGCCGCTCCAGCCTCGCCGGATGCAGGCCACCCGACCTCCTCACCGTCAGGCGCCGACATCAAACCCTGAGTGGTCCCCGGCCGGCCGGCGTCGAGGACGCCGCTGGCCAGGCCACGCGCGGGACCTCTACCCCGGCCCCCACCCTCGCATCGCCACTCCGTCCCCCTACGCGCGCGCCCTTCACCGTCGGGACCTCGCGCTTCTGGAGGCTGTGGAGCCGTCCAGACGCAGTTGCTGCTGGATGTATGAGTCGTACCCCAACCAACAATCCCCTAGCTAGCCCCCAATCCTCTTCTGCCCATTCTGAAAAAGAAGAAAAAAAATCGCTTCTTTCTTGTGCAGGCAGCTGGAGGAGCGAGGTGGGATGTGCTGCTGATGGTCACCGCAGTCCCCGGGATGCAGTGCTAGCACGATGCAGGTGAGTCGATCTGCTGCACAGATTTGTAACTGAAGGACGTTTTGGTTGCATATTATAGATTAGAATCAATGCTATTGTGTAAACATACGGTACATGTATACATTTGAGCAATAGAGGATGAAAGTTTAGTTGCTATATATGGTCTGATGCTAATTAGTATATTAATCATGCGAATTTAGATTTGTAGCTGCGGGGAAAAAATTGGGGTGAAGAAATTCAATTGCTTGTCACGTTTTGTTGCACATCGATGCAAATCAGTGCTATGGGAATCTTATTTACATGCCTAGTTTGAGAAATTGTTGGCACGTTTGGTTGCATATCGATGCAAATCAGTTCTGTGAACCTTCTTTACATGTATAGTTTGAGAATGTTTTGAAAAGGACAGTCGTCTGTTCTGATTAGTATAATGATCGTGTAGGTTTTGGTATGTTCAAACTTGATGGATATGCATGGTTAGAGTTAATCCGCCTGTTGTAGTTGGTTTGACACTGTTTAGTTAAAGAAAATTAGCATGCTGGAGAGTGAACTTTGAAATGAATCTTACTGTTTATGTGTGTGCAAATCTGCTTGGCTGAAATCAGTGGTGTTATGAGCGCAATTTAGTCTTAGCATATATGATATTGAGAAAGGTAGTGTGTTGGTGTGTGTGATTTAACATTGTAGTATCTTGATTATTTATTCTGGTATTGAACATGCATATCTTTTACTTTGGAGCTTGCCTAAAATTCTTTGGCCACGAATTCTGTATGTTTTATGTAATGAGCACGTTTTGACTTGTCTAATTTTTTTTCGTGGCCAGACGCTAATGGGTATATCACACCATCTGTCACATGAGTTCCGCAGCGGCGGATGTGGCAACTGCTCATGTTGCTAGAGAGGTTGCTGACGGCGCCCAGCTGTTCCATGGCTATGACCAGGACTTCCTGGAGCATTAGATGTCCAGGATGTATGGCGTCGAGGTAATCTCATTCTCTCCAGCGTGTTGTGTTGTGCTAGCCATGCCCTTGTTGTTTGGTATGGTTACTGCGGTTGGTGAACTGTGTTGTTAGCAGTGCTATCTAGCTGTAGCTGTTGTCCTATTTCTGAGCTTGTTTTGTTTCCTGGATTATTTTTTCGAAGTTGAGGAAATTTTGCTGTTTATGATTTGGTGATGTGGAGGTAATAGAACCACTTCACCTGGTTCTGTTTATAGTATTTGCATCTTATTTGTGTGCTGGTGAGATGTTTTTCTTTTGTCCTGCAAAGCAAGTGTTATTCACCAAAGTGTTGATGGAGTAGTATAGCCGCCACAAGTATTTGATTCATCATGATTTGTTTTGTGTAGTTGATCATGTCCTGATGCAGTTTTCTTGTATTTTGTTTGGAGTAGTGTTGTTTTCTTGATTTAAGATGTTTAAATAGCTGATCAACCTGCTAATATTTTTTTCGGAGTAGTTCCATGTGTAGTACAGATGCAAGAATCTGATTTGTGACCGTTCTTTTAATTACAAGGTCTGGCATACAAAGGCTATTTAGTTGCTATGGTTTGCTTCATTTGAATTTATTAATCATGCAATTTTTTGTGTTAAGAGAGTTGTCCATATCTGCAGCTAATTGCTTGATTAAACTAAAATACTTAATGGTAGTTTCCTAACCTGATTTCTTTCTAGAAATTCTGTGTTGTATTGTTTACTAGAAATTTTGTGTCTTGTTTGTCCATTCCAACTAACCTAGCTGGCCATATATTTTCACAATATTGTTCTTGAACATACTCCTTTGTTTATTTCAGGAAGGTCTCCATGTCTGGTGCTTCCATAAGGTGTCGTTGCCACGGTTCAGGCATCAAAATGACTATCCGTCAGCTGGGTCAAGTGTTATTATGTGTGTCGTCTCTTAGGTCTGTTTCAAGTGCTATTATGTGTGATATTTGTTAGATGCTTTTCTTTTCTTTTGCAAAGCAAGTGTTGGTTCACCCAAGTGTTGATGGAGTAGTACAGCAGCCACAAGCTTTTTGATTCATCATGATTTGTGTCGTGTAGTTGATCATATTTATTTTGTTTTGGGTAGCGTTGTTTTCTTGATATAAAATGTTTAAATAGCTAATCAACATGCTTGTAATTTTGTTTGGAATAGTTCCAAGTGTTGTACAGGCGCAAGAATCTGATATGTGACCATGTGTATAATTACACAATCTGGTTTACAAAGGCTATTGAGTTGGTATGATGTGCTTCATTTGAGTATATTAATCATGCAAGGTATTATGTTATAGCTTTCGATTATCCTTGAGTTTTTATTGAACATGTGGGCTTGGTTTGGTTGACTTGATGAATGCCAAGCTTAACCCTGACTTGTATTCAATGTGGGCTGTACCTGAAGCTTTTTGAAGCTGAACTTCCTTTTTTACAAGAAAGAAATTGAGAATTAGACCATTTGTAGTTCTAGTTTATGATTATACTTGAGTTTTTATTGAACTTATTGTCTGGTCGATTTGATAAATGTGAAGCTTAAACCAGACTTGTATTCAATGTGGGCAAAACCTGGAGCTCTTTGGAGCTGATCTGGACCACTAGTTCAACAAAGTAGCTTAAACCTGACTTGTATTATATCCGGGACGGTGGAATCAAAGTTTCATGCTTTTTTTTTTGATATGTTCATGCCAGTTGTATAGTTTTCCATTTCGAACAAGTTGGTAGCTTTTTTTGTTGTTGTTTACAGCAGCATATTGATATTGTTGTTGTTTACAACAATAGGGCAGGTAGATAGTGTTGATGCTTTGAAGGAGGCGTATCGCGCAGATGGACCAAAGTTACAGGTTCCTGTAACTTCAGCTTGAAAATGATTTGATCTGATATGCTGTTGTGTTCCAGATTGTCTTCATTGCGTTGCTAAAGCGCTTCCATCCATGCTTGCGAAATTTGATCTGCTATCCTATTGTGTTCCAGGTTCTTGGATCAGGGTTGTGCTTTGGAGTCTGAGATGGTTGCGAAGATTTAAGCAGCAGCAAGTACTGGACATAAACTCCCTTGCTAACCGTCTATGCCTCTGGCCACTTGGGTGTCCGGTAGTTCAGCACTTGGGTGAAGGCCTGTGTAATGTTCCGGTTGTTGCGGTGTCGAGTAGTCGTCCGACATGCATGGTAGCAACATTATTCTTGTTGTGATGCTCCAGGTTCAGGATCTGTGTAATAGAGTAGTGGTAACTGTTGTATCCCTTTGCCGCGCCGTTTGGTGGTCCTAATTAACTCTGCGCTTGTAGGTGAGTTGGGTTGTATGTATATGCCACTTGATTATGTGCTGTGAATGCTCAGGAAGAGGGCGCGCACAAGGCATGGCGGGATTTTGTAGCGAGTATCCTTTTTCGTGATGAATTGTGCCACACAATCGTGGTGCATACATTTCGTGATGTTTCGCGTGATTAGTACTACTCGAGGACATGCAGTTATTAATTAAGGAGTCTGATGGCCGGTGACGGTTAATGATGTGATTTAGGAAAGATGGTAATTAGTAGCCGATGCATGCTTCCTAGCTCGTCTCACGCATGGTTTGCACTTTGCATGTGTTCATGTATGTTTTGACAAAACAATTGATGAAGTAGATTGGCATCCCAGCTTCAGGTAGGAAGAAGAAATTGTTGATATGTGCTAGATACTACCTCCCTTTCAAAGAATAAGGCGCACACGTATTTCAAGCATTTAACTTTGACTATATAAATTAAGCAACAAAATCTTAATTATATTATATGTAATTAGCACCGTTGGATTCGTATTGAAAAGCACTTTTTAATGATTTAGTTTCATACAAACAATCTTTACGTATTTGAAGTAATTCTTGGTCAAACAAAAAGCACGTAAAACGAGGACGTCTTATTAGAAAGTAACGGAGGTAGTAGGAAGCAAGAACCTCTGATACATAGAAGGAAAAGGGAAAACAACGTGATCCATAGCTAGCTAGCGGCGTCTCTACTATCATCTATGTATATGGAATGGATGCATCAAATTAAGCAACCGTGCGTGCGCGAGATTGATTGGTTTGGTTTTGGAGGAACACACGAGACAAAGGCAGCCGACCCGGCCCGCTCTCGCGCGTGTCAAACTGGAACCAAGAGGCGTGCCTGACCGTGTCTCCGTGAGACAATCAAGTTGGTCTTGTTTCCTGCCCTTTTTAATTCGGGCCTAGAGAACATACCTACAACGGGCGTACATACGTCACCGAGCATGCTCCAAACTCCAGAGGGCAGCCATGCAAAGGAGCATATATATGCGCACACTTATTTTTTTTTACGACGGATACGTAGCAACGAGAACTGGCGTGCGCCGCCACGGTTCCGAGTCTCACCTTCCTCTGAACCCGCTCCTCGCGGCTCATCCATGTCGAACCATAGAAAGCTAGAAATCCCGTCGTCGACGCCCTTTCCCAGCGCCTCCCCCTTTCTCGATGTTGTCGGGAAGCTCCACTGGCGGCATTCACCCTCGTCCGGATCTTGTGGCGCGGAGAGACGGGATCCTGACGACGGAGGAGGTGAGGGGCTCGATGTCCACTTAGCGGTGGTGCCCTTGTGTTGTTGTGGATGGTGGCGTTAGTCGGCCCTATGTGCTTAGGCAAAACATATTAAGGGTGTGACAATTTCTCGGTCAACTCAGAATTAACTTCGTTCTCAGGTGGGTGATGTTAGCAAATATCAGTTGCAACTAATGACTAGCACGAATGACGAATCAAATCTAATGGTCTGAATAGTTTTTTTCTCGGTTGCAACTCCATTTGCAACTGACAAAAAAAATCCAAAAAAGCTCAGTTGTAACTCATATGCATATGAATCACGATGCAATCAAACGGTGTACGACTTGACTGAGCACGAGCAAGTCCCATTGTTTAAAGGGTGTGTCTATGTCTAAGATATTCTTAAGTCTCTGTCACCTCATAAAAATGCAACTGCAGTTCAAAGAAAAGTGTAACTTGGTCTAGTTGCACACTTCTGACCGAAGAGTGCAATTACACTTTTTTTAAAAAAGAAAAGTGCAACTCAAACATTTTTTTAAAAAATGATTTAGACTAAAAAAAAATCTCAGTTGACTGAGACATAGCAAAACCGGTTGTTTAAATTGTTAGTCAAAATTTTACCTCCAAGGACTCGTGGTGACCTTATATTTTAAGACAGGGGAAGTAGATACGGAGTACTAGTATGAAGCGAGAATGACAAACGCCACAGGATTGGTGATGTAAATGTCCAAAAAAAGAAATAAGAGAGAGAAAGGAAGAGAGACAAAGCCAGGCGTCCCGGCCGCTGTCGCGCGTGCAGTCAAACCAGAAAGGCGTCAAACCGACCGACTGAACTGGCACTGGACCAAGTGATTTTTGACGATGTATCAAATTAATTAGGCAGCAGACTGGTGCGTGCGTGCGCGCGCGCGCGATGGCTGTCTCCGGACGATTGATTCGCCAGTTGTCTCCGGACGCGCGCGTCAAACCGACCGATAGAGGATAGAAATCAGCAGCGCGCCGCTGCCAGTATTGTGTCACACAATCGTGGTGGGCCAGCGGGGACGTGTTCACACGGAAGGCCAGCGGCACCAGAATAAACCGATCCGGACGTCGTCTCGATCCGGACGACCGGCCGCGCACCTTCTTCAGAGACTGCATCATGGACTACGGGGAGAAGATCACTGAAAAGGGCGCGGGCGTCGTCGTTCTTCTTGCGCGGGGACCGGACGCGAAGCCGTGTAGACCTTGGCGGGCGGGCGGGCGGGCGTACGTGGACGTACGTGTTAACACGGAAGGCCAGCGCGGACCTTGGCCTTGGCCAGAATAAACGACCCGACCCTAAGAGAATTCCACACCCTCTCCAACTATACGACTCCGTTCACCTGCAGCAACGGCACATCAACGACATGCCCCGCAACAGCAGCACGCACCGCCGCCATGGCGTTGGCCTGCCGCTGCCAGTACCACGCCGTCGTGCCCGGACTACTTCCGATACATCCACGACGACCTGCGGCCCTGGCGCGGCGCGGGGATCACACGGGACGCCATGGAGCGCGCTCGCAAGTACGCCTACTTCCGGCTGGTCGTCGTGGGCGGCCGCGCGTACGTGGAGACGTACCAGGTCGCCTTCCAGATGCGGGACGTCTTCACGCAGTGGGGCATCCTGCAGCTGATGCGCCGCTACCCCGGCCGCGTACCCGACCTCGACATCATGTTCGCCTGCGACGACCCGGGCCAGGTGCGCGCCGCCGAGTTCGCGACGCCGTCCGACGCGCCGCCGGTGTTCCGCTACTGCAAGGACAAGTCGACACTGGACATCGTGTTCCCCGACTGGTCGTTCTGGGGCTGGCCGGAGGTGGGCATCCGGCCGTGGACGCCCATGCTGGCGGAGATTGAGCGCGAGAACAAACGCGTGCCGTGGACGCACAGGGAGCCGCTCGCGTTCTGGAAGGGCAACCCCGACAGATACCGCATACGCCACGACATGATGAAATGCAATGTCTCCAACGGCAACGAATGGAACGCCCGACTCTTCAACCAGGTACGTACTACTTTCAGTGCTCTAAAATCTGTCAATAGCGACAAAGAAAAGTCACCGGTTACTGAATCCACAACCTAACATTTTTTACCTTCACCTGGCTTTAGGACTGGGGGAAAGCGAGACAAAACGGTCTCAAAGATTCCAGCATTCCCAAGCAATGCTTATACAGGTATATATTTCGTTCTGGACAACGCCTGCCCATGCCTACAGTACTGTTTCAAATTTTTATGATCGACCGATGCTTTGTTAATACATTCAGGTACAAGATATATATCGAGGGGAATGCATGGTCAGTAAGCGAGAAGTACATCCTAGCGTGCGACTCCCCGGTGTTGTTCGTGGTGACGCCCTTCCAGGACATCATGTCGAGAGGTCTCGTCGCCGGCAAGCACTACTGGCCCATTGACCGGAACCGCATATGCGAGTCCATCAAGTTTGCCGTCGACTGGGGCAACCAGCACCCTGTCGAGGCGCAGCTCATCGGCGAGCAAGGCAGCCGGTTCGCCAGAGAGGAGATGAGCATGGACTACGTCTACGACTACATGCTCCACCTGCTCACCGAGTACGCCAAGCTGCTCCGGTACAAGCCCACCGTCCCGGAGAAAGCCGTCGAGATCTGCACCCACTCCCTGGCATGCCCTGCCGACGACCAGCACCGGCCCTGCATGATGGATTCCACGGAGAGGCGAGCCGCCGACTCTGATCCGTGCACGCTGCCGCCACCCTTCACCACGGCTCAGGCAAAGGAGATGGCCGACAAAGAGGAGGAGTTGCTAAGAAACATTCAGAAGATGGAGAAGGCGCATGCTGCTCGGCCTTGACGAGCAAATTTACAAAACTTGGTGAATAATATAAGGAGAGAAGCAAATCCAACTTATTTCTCATAACTAGATGATCCATTGCTCCACCAGCGCAAATGACAAAATCAGGCCAAAACTTGAGGGCGTCAGTTTTACCTCATTTTCGTGCCTATGCATGCCGCTATAGCGCCAAGGGCCAGCAACCCAAGTGTATGACGAACTCCAAGAAGAGGCACGACTCTTATCCGTGAAAGCAAGGAAAAAAATAGCGCACTATAACAAAATACCGTCGGCCGAAAAATACGCTATTAGCGCGCTATAGCGCCGGAATAATGTAGTGTAGACTGTCTAGAAACGTTGTAGCGTGCTATTAGCGCCGAAATAGCGCTATTTTTTTCCATGCGTGAAAGTTGCCGCCACCCTTCACCAGGGCGCAGGCCAAGGAGATGGCCGACAGAATATTAGGCCTCCCACGCCACGCTTCGGCTCCAGCCAGTCGGAAGAAAATGCCATTTCTCATTGCAGTCGAAACACTTTACTTTCGAACTTACGCTGTTTTTTCTGCTTCCCCTTTCCATTGTTCTGGCCATGATCAACACGACCTTTGTCATGGCCTCCACCGTGGCCGCCATTTGCCCCGTCTCCTTTCTTTGCGGCGGAGCCGGACCCTCCGGCCCCATCACCGAGCATTAGCTGCTCGTTGTTGTTTTCGCCTCGGCTCGGCGGCGTTCGATCACTAGTGGAGAAGAGGCCTTTGGTCCCAAGCAAATGACCCATCTGCTGAACCAAACCGGGTCCAATGCCCCCATTGGACCCGGTTCGTTCTGCCCGGGACGACCCCACCCGCCGGCGCCTGTCTCGTAGCGGCCTTTGGACCCGGTTTGTCATATAAACCGGGTCCAAAGGGTCCACCCGCAGGCCGCGGCAGGCCGTGTCAGCTCGGGGAACCCTTTAGTCCCGGTTTGTATGACAAACCGGGTCCAAAGGCCCCCCTCCGGCTATATAACCTTGCCCCTGCCCAAGTGTGAGCCACACTTAGCCATTTTTTCACTATCTTCACAAGAGGGTGTATTGCTCTCCTCTCTTCTTCACATGCACAAGAGGTGTTCGATGAAATGCTTAAGAGGATTTGCCACTTGAGTTTACACAAATCAAGCCACACTTAACTTGCTTTTTTCTTCTTCATCGAGGTTAACAACTTTATCCTTTTCATCCGCAATTGATAAAATGCATGTGTATATATACATCGTGATGTTCCGTAATGGTTTTGACCAGCTTAATTATATCATGCGGATGAATCGGCAATGGATGTACATTGACCGACGGTTTGACGAGTTCACTCGCGGGCCTGGATAATTTTATGGCCGTGGCGGAGGCAAACAAACATGGTGGCTTCATGTATTGTCCATGTGTGGACTGCAAGAATACCGTAAATTACGCTCGCTCGAGTCTCATTCACAGCCACCTTCCGCGATCCGGTTTCATGCCCAGCTACTATTGTTGGACCAAGCACGGAGAAAGAGGGGTTATGATGGAAGACAATGAAGAAGAGGAAGAGGATGATGACGGTTATCCCAATTTCCCCGAATACGATGATACTGCAGAAGGCAATGAAGACAATGAAGTAGAAGATCAAGAGGCACCGGATGAGCCTCGCCGATGATGATCTTGGCCGGGCCATTGCCGATGCAAGGAGAGAATGTGAAACTGAAAAGGAAAGGTTGGCCTTCGACAAGATGATAGAAGATCACAACAAATTGTTATACCCAACTTGCGAAGATGGCCATAAAAAGCTAGGCAGCACACTTGGAATTGTTGCAATGGAAGGCGGAGAACGGTGTCACCGACTCGGGATTTGGAAAGTTGCCGACAATAATTAAGAGGAAGCTTCCAAGGGGTAACGAATTGCCCGCCGGTACGTACGAAGCGAAGAAGATTGTCCGCCCTCTAGGATTAGATGTGCAAAAGATACATGCATGCATTAATGACTCGCATCCTCTACCGCGGTGAGTACGAGAATTTGGATGCATGTCCGGTGTGCACCGCATTGCGGTATAAGATCGGACGAGATGACCCTGGTGATGTTGAGGGCGAGCGCCCCAAGAAGAGGGTTCTCGCCAAGGTTATGTGGTATGCTCCTATAATACCACGGCTGAAACGCTTGTTCGGGAATAAAGAGCACGCTAGGTTGTTGCGATGGCACAAAGAAGACCGTAAGAAAGACGTGATGTTCGGGCACCCTGCCGATGGATCCCAATGGAGAAAAATCGATAGAGAGTTCCCAAACTTTGCACAGGATGCAAGGAACTTAAGGTTTGGTCTAAGTACTGATGGCATGAATCCTTTTGGAGAGCAGAGCTGCAGCCATAGCACCTGGCCTGTGACTCTTTGTATATATAACCTTCCTCCTTGGTTGTGCATGAAGCGGAAGTTCATTATGATGCCAGTGCTCATACAAGGCCCGAAGCAACCCGGGAACGACATTGATGTGTACCTGAAGCCATTAGTCGAAGAACTTCTACAGCTGTGGTCCCTAGCAGGTGTACGTGTGTGGGACGAGCACAAGCAGGGAGGAATTTGACCTAAGAGCGATGCTTTTCGTAACCATCAATGACTGGCCTGCTCTTGGTAACATTTCGGGACAGTCAAACAAGGGATACAATGCATGCACACACTGTTTACATGAGCTCGAAGGTGATTATTTGGAAAAAGGTCGGAAGGTCGTGTACCGGGGCATCGTCGATTTCTTAGGATTACCCATCCCGTAAGAAAGAAAGGAAAGCATTACGACGGTGAGGCTGATCACCGGAGGAAGCCTCCCCATCGTGATGGTGTTGATATATTTGGTATGGTCAAGGATCTAGATGTAATATTTGGAAAGGGTCCTGGCGGACGGTCCGTTCCGAATGACGCTGCCGGACACGCGCCCATGTGGAAGAAGAAATCTATTTTTTGGGAGCTAGAATATTGGAAAGTCTTAGAAGTCCGCTCTTCAATCGATGTGATGCACGTGACGAAGAATCTTTGCGTGAACCTGCTAGGCTTTCTGGGCGTGTACGGGAAGACAAAAGATACACCGAAGCACGGGAGGACCAGCAACGTTGGAAAGACCCCAAAAATCTGCATGAGAGAGTTAAAGGACGTCATTTATCCAGCTACGCTCTTACAAAAGCGAGAGAAGGAGATATTTTTTGAATGTCTTAGCAGTATCAAGGTCCCGTCCGGCTTCTCCTCCAATATAAAGGGAATAATAAATATGGAGAAGAAAACATTCCGGAACCCGAAGTCTCATGACTGTCACGTGATAATGACACGGTTGCTTCCGATTGCATTGAGGGGGCTTCTACCGGAAAATGTTCGATCGCCCATTGTGAAGCTATGTGCATTCCTCAATGCAATTTCTCAAAAGGTAATAAACCCGGAAATTCTACCGAGGTTGCGGAATGATGTGGTCCAATGTCTCGTTAGTTTTGAGCTGGTGTTCCCACCATCCTTCTTCAATATTATGACACATCTCCTCGTTCACCCGGTCGATGAGATTTCCATTCTCGGTCCTGTGTTTCTACACAATATGTTCCCCTTCGAGAGGTTCATGGGAGTCTTGAAGAAATATGTTCATAACCGTGCTAGGCCGAAGGAAGCATCTCCAAGGGCTATGGAACGAGAGGAGGTCATTGAATTCCGTGTTGACTTTATTCCCGACCTTAAGCCGATTGGTGTTCCTGAATCGCGGCATGAAGGGAGACTAAGTGGAAAAGGCACGCTAGGAAGGAAATCAATGATATGTAGGGACGGGATTTCTTTGACTCAAGCACACTACACAGTTCTACAAAGTTCCACCTTGGTGGCTCCGTATATCGGTGACCACAAGAACTTTCTACGCTCCCAGAACCCGAGGCAGTCGAACGATTGGATTAGACGTGAACACATGTCGACTTTCGGCGGTTGGTTGCAAAAACATCTCCTGAATAACGAAGATATTGAAGATCAGCTGTACTTGCTGGCCCAGACACCATCTTCGACTGTAGTGACTTTCCAAGGGTACGAGATAAATGGGAATACATTTTACACGATCGCCCAAGATAAAAAGAGCACCAACCAAAACAGTGGTGTCCGCTTTGATGCAATAATGAATGAAGGCCCAAATGACACATATTATGGTTACATAGAGGATATCCGGGAACTTGAGTATGGACCTTCTTTTAAGGTCCCTTTGTTTAGGTGCAAATGGGTCAACAAAACAGGAGGCGGGGTTCGGGTAGACAAGTTGTATGGAATGACAACGAGTGGATCTCAACAATCTTGGGTATAGAGACGAACCATTCGTCCTAGCCAAGGATGTGGCCCAGGTTTTCTATGTGAAGGATATGTCTAGCAAACCAAGAAAAAGGAAACATAAGGAAACAAATACATCAAACGATGAGCCAAAGCGCCACATAGTTCTTTACGGAAAAGAAACATCGTGGGAGTGGAGGACAAGACAGACATGTCGGAAGATTATAATAAGTTTGATGAAATTCCACCCTTCAGAGTGAACATTGATCCAAGCATCAAGTTAAATGATGAAGATGCTCCATGGTTAAGGCCGAAGAAGATTAAATGATGAAGATGCTCCATGGCACAAATGAGTATCTCAACATGGCAATCAATTTCCCATTTATTTTTGTGTAATCATTTAACCGTATGTAAGATATGAAAAGTGGAGATGTGGTTGGCTTTTTGTACCATATATATAGAGGAGATGTAGTCGTTCACGGGTTTGCGGGGAAAAATTCCGAGGCGCGGTTTCCGAAGATGCCGTAGGGCATGTGCACCAACAACATCTTCGAGAAACTGCGCCACGGAGATTTCCCAACCCTTTCCCCAACACTATTAGAGGAGATGTAGTCGTTCGGGGGCTTGCAGGAAAAAATTCCGAGGAGCAACTTCCGAAGATGCCGTAAGGCTTGTGCACCAACGACATCTTCGAGAAGTTGCGCCACGGGAGATTTCCCAACCCTTTCCCCAACACCGTTAGAGGAGATGTAGTCGTTCACGGGCTTGCAGGGAAAAATTCCAGGCGCAGCTTCCGAAGATGCCGTAGGGCGTGTGCACCAACAACATCTTCGAGAAGCTGCGCCACGGGAGATTTTCCAATCCATGGGAATGAATCTCTGCTTGGCTTGTTGATCCGCTTGGCAAGCCGTATCGATGCTCCTTTTATAGGCACAGCACCGCTTCTACTCGACAGGGCGTCGTGCGCTACATGCTTTATCTCATCGAGCGGTGCGTCCACCCATGCGTTCTTATCCTGCCGACATCTTTAGTCCCGGTTGTACCCACCAGCCGGGACTAAAGGTTACCCACACGTCCTTATCCCACCGACAGTTTTGTTAGATGACAAAAAGGATCTTTAGTCCCGGTTGTACCCACCAGCCGGGACTAAAGGTTACCCACACGTCTTTATCCCACCGACAGCTTTTGTTAGATGACAAAAAAAGGATCTTTCGTCCCGGTTGTACCCACCAGCCGGGACTAAAGGTTACCCACACGTCTTTATCCCACCGACACTTTTGTTAGATATGACAAAAAAATGATCTTTACTCCCGGTTGTACCCACCAGCCGGGACTAAAGGTTACCCACACGTCCTTATCCCACCGACAGTTTTTGGCGCCACCTGCGTTCCCGCCTATTTTTCTTCCCGCGCTTTCACTTGCTTCCCGCCTCCGTCCTCCCGCCATTTTTTCACTATATATATGTTGGCTTGGCCTCCATTTACATATCACATCTAGACTCATATCTGCAAACCTCATCACCAGGTCACATGGCTTCCATCGTATCTCTAACCCTCCGGGAGGCGGAGGCGCTTTGCGCGTCGAACTACCCCTGCCCGCCGGGCTACCGCGTCCCTACCGGCTGGTTGCTTCGAGCGTCGGAGGGGTACCGGTCCCTCCTCGTCCCTCTAGGTGTGGCGCGCGAGATGGCCATCACGAACCACTACTACTTCGAGCTCACGCCGGAGCAGCGGAGGAATCCCCGGTGGCATCCCGACTACGGCCCGACTTGGGAGAGCTTCTTCATCAATCGGCGTGAGAGGGCGCTCGCCGGGCACGAGGACGGCGGCCCGCCTCCTTCGAACTTCAACGAGGCCGGCCGTCGGGCTGTGGTGGCGCGACCGAACTCTCCCGGGGCGTCATGGCCCACCGTGGCCCCCGCCTGCGCTACCCTCGGTCCCGGCCCACGCGTGCTCTCCCGCCGAGGTTTGACTACCGCGACCCCGATGCCGGCGACGATGATGACGGCGACTACGACGACTACGGTGGCGAGTACTATAGGGCCGAGGCACGAGTATGACCGAATGACTCGAACGGTCGAATCTGGCCATGTATCTTAATTAATTTTCAGTTGAGCTAGGCACGAGTACTATAGGGCTAGGCACGAGTACTATCCGGCCATGTATCTTAATTAATTTTCAGTTGAGTTATGTACTTTAATTCCACATGTAATCTGGCGGGAAACTTTTCTCATCATCGGCGTCCGCCACAACGACTTTATTGAAAATACAATAATATAGATAAACAACTAGTCTAGTCGATCTACTCGTCGTCGGAGGTTGTCTCGGTCCAAATGTCGTCCCACCGAGGGTCGTTGTCGGCCCAAGTTGTATTCGGGTTATCGAGCTCGAACACGGCGACGGCCCGACGATGGCGCTCGTTGGACCTGCGTTGTGCCCGGAGGTCGGCGAAGAACGCGGCGGTGTTGTCGACGTCGTTGGGAAGCTGCGCCCTCCACCGGCGCATCAACTCCTCGTCGTGCTCGGCGATTGCGATCCGGCGCTGCACCGGCGGTGGCGGCGACGGTCCTCGTCGTCGACGAGGCACGGCGTCGGCGCGAGGAACTCCGCCTCCTCTAGCGATTCGACGTCTGGGAAGTTCATGTCGCACCGTGGCCGCCGAAATCGCCATGCGGCCGCGTCGTAAGCGCGCGCCGCCGGCTCCGGGGTGTTGTACGTGCCGAGGGTGAGCCGGAAGCCACCGGCACGCATCTCGGCGTAGAACCTACCGTTCGGCCGCGCTCGGACGCCACGGAAACCGGACGAGCCGCGACGGCGCGGCGGCATCCCGGCGACGAATGAACGGAGGCGACGGCGACGTGTGGTTCCGCGCGCACGCGGCGCTTTATAGCACAGCGACGCGGCAAGTTTGGCGACGAGTGGCGCGGGGAAGCGGCGGGCGTGGCACGTGGAAGCGGCGGCGACAGGTGGCGCGGGGAAGCGGCGGGGCGTGGCACGTGGAAGCGGGATCTACACGTCGCACGGCGGTGGCGGCGGGGCGAGGCACGTGGAAGCGGCGGCGACACGTGGCACGGGGAAGGGACACGTGTGGCGGTGGCGGTGGTGGGCAGTACACGGCGGTGCCGACGGTGGCCGGTACACGGCGGTGGCGGTGGTGGGCAGTACACGGCGGTGGCCCGTACATGGCGGTGACGGCGGGGCACGGGGAAGGGACACGTGTGGCGGTGGCGGTGGTGGGCAGTGCGGTGGCTTTTTTTCATTTGAAATAAGGCGGGAATGAAAATTTTTAAAAAAATTTGGCCTTTGGACCCGGTTTGTATTACAAACCGGGACTAAAGGCTATTTTTGCGCGCGCAGCGAAAACGCAGCAAAAATGGCCTTTAGTCCCGGTTTGTATTACAAACCGGGTCCAAAGGGGGGCCTTTGGACCCGGTTTGTAATACGCACCGGGTCCAAAGGGGGAGTAAGCTCGCGCTCATCTCCTTCCTCGCGCAAATCAATCGCGCGAGGAGGAGAAACTGCGCCGCCAGGCTGCCCGTTTGCCCACCGCGCCGCCCACCGCGCCGCCCACCGCGCCGCCCACCGCGCCGCCCACCGCCTCGCGCGCCGCCCACCGCCTCGCGCGCCGCCGCCGCGCGCCTCCTCCTCTGCCGCGCCCGCGCCTCCTCCTCTGCCGCCCACCGCGCCCGCGCCTCCTCCTCTGCCGCCCACCGCGCCGCCCACCGCCGGCCGCCGCCACTCTCGCCTCCGCCTCCACCTTGTCGCGCGCCTCCGCCTCGCGCCGCGCCCGCGCCTCCTCCTCTGCCGCGCCGCCCACCGCCTCGACCGCCGGCCGCCGCCTTGTCGCGCGCCTCCTCCTCACCGTCGACCTCCCGCCGCCGTCGACGCCACCGCGCGCGCGGGTATGGTGCTCCCCTCTCCCTCTCCCTCCTCCGGCCGGCCGGCCGGCGGCCGGCCAAGTTCTTCTTTAATTTTTTTGTATTTTTTGTTAGATTGTTAGATTTATTATATTAGTTAGTTTTGTTAGTTTTGTTAGATTGTTAGATTGTTAGATTAGTTAGTTTAGTTAGAAAAGTTAGAAATATTTAGTTAGATTTAAATTAGTATAGTTAGAAAAAAAAGTTACAATTTGTGTCGACGCCACCCCCGCGCGGACAACCTCTTCCGCGCGCGCCGTAGTGTCGGCGCCCCTGCCGGTGCCGAGTCCGTGGCGGTGCCCCTGCCGGCGCCCCGGCGGTGCCGAGTCCGTGGTGGCGCCGCCGTGACATAGAGTTAGGGTCGAGAAATAGAGAGAAGAGCGAGAGGAGGAGCGCCGAGTCCGTGGCGATGCCGGTAGTGCCGGCGCCCCCAAAATACGGTCGTTCAATTCCCTCTACCGCTCCCGCTGTCGTTCCCGACTCCCGATCCGGATCGATCGATCCGGGGTCGTGGAACGCGGCGTTAGTACAAAAGTAGTGAAGTTTTTTATTTAGCACAATATCATGTTTTTTATTTATATTAGTATACATATATGATTTGTTTTCGTAGCTACGATGCCGCGACAGCGACGGCCGGCGGGCCGTGGTCCGACTCTCACCGAGGAGATGGAGCGGATGGGGAGGTCCGGGACCGGGCTCCGCCAGGGTGGCACTCGGGAGGTCTTAGCTTCCGGGTCGCGCACCTTGGTGCGGAATCCGGGTCCCGTCGTCGACCCGGATATTCTATGGTGGAGGTCTTATGGGCCACGGTCGTTTCGAGAGGAGCCGGCCCCGCTGCGAGGAGGTAGCTCAGCGCATTGCGGCGGAGGACGAGCACGTTCGCCGTTACATGTACGCGTTAGACAACATGTATAGGACCGGATGGAGCGTTATGCGGGGATCTCATGTTAGCTATGCTCCCGTTGTTGTTCCGTGGCTTTGGGGGCACACCCGGCCGCGGCTCGGGACCCGGTCGGCGCCCTCTAGGACCCGGTCTGCGCGGTTGAGTGGTTGTAGTAGTGATTGATATGTATTAGGGTTAAATAAACATGAACCCGATCTATGTATGCATGTAACTCGCACTATCTCGCTTTTAGCACTATATTATCGATCCTTAGTTAAGAACTACACATATGTAACTCCATTTTTTCAGTTTTCCGCATTATCCTTAATTTGATCATATGATGGTTCCTATGTATAGCTTGCAGGTCGTTGTAGAAAGCATGGAGAGAGATGAAATTCAAGAAAATTTCATGGAGGAACTCATAGCAAACGGTACTCCGGATGATCGCGACGACGACGTTATTCCGGATGATGGCGGTGACGATGTCACCGCAACTTATTTGAATGACTCCGGTGAGGGAGCGGAGAATATTGAGGAAGAAGATCCTAGTGGCGCCGGTGAGGAACAAGATCATCATAATGGCTCCCGAACTGTAGTTATCACCGAGGTATATAAACTAATTAAGCCGATGTTGATCGACTAGATGCATTAACTAATTAAATTGTACTGACTATGAATTATTTCTTTTTTAGCCCTCCGGATCGAGCACTTGTTCTCGTAAAGTCGAGGAAGCGAGGCCCGGCCAAAAAGTTGGATGACGGTGTTAGGCACGACATCACCCACATCGAAAATGATGGTAAACCGATTGCTCCGGAGAAAGGTGCAAAGGCATTTATAGCTCAATGCGGAGTGCTTGTTAGGGACCACGTCCCGATCACCGTTCGAGAATGGCACAAGCCGAAGGGACTAGTGCTCGTCTGCAGAGGAAGAAGGTCAAGGTCTTTATATCGATGATGTAGCCAAAAACAGCATTATGGACAAGCTCATGTCACATTTCAACATAGTACCCGAAGAGGGGGTGACGCTGAAAAGGCCAAGATGGAGCAGGCCCTCCGCGAGTTTGGCAAGAAGAAGATGGCCGAACTATTCAAGAGCCACAAGAAAAGATTGCGCCGCCTTATCAAGATAAAGAAGACTCCGGACAATGAGAAGGTAAAAACTCACCGGGAAGAATTCGTGAAGTACGAGCACGGAGTCGGAAGAATTTAAGAGAAGGTCGGAAATAAATAAGGCAAATGCTGCGTTGAAGCTATATCACCAAATTCTCGGGTCCAGTGGATACGGGGCTAACCGTCCTAAGTGGCAGGCAGCTGAGGCGGAACCGACTCGATAAAGGGATCGGATTAGGGACACACGGTTGGATCGAACGGTGCAAGGAGTGGTTCTACGGGATTGGGGGAACGTTGGATCCGGAAACAGGGAAGTGCATCTATAAGAAAGCTCATCCGAAGGTTCCCATTGATGCCTCGGAAAAAGCACATAGGGACGTGGAGGCGGGGTTGTTCCAGCCCGAAAGAGAGAACGATGAGCTGACACGCGCCCTTGGGAACAAAGAACACGGCGGACGAACACGAGGCACAGCAGGCTCCGTTCCGTGGAAGTATGGCTTTCCCGCGGAAAGGAAGAGATTTCTCGATAAAAGCCATGAGAGGAGGAAGGCAAGGGAAACAGACCGCCCGGCTAACTTAGAGGAGGGTATGAGCACCATGCAAGCCCAATTAAGCATGGTAACCCAAGTACTTACATCTCGGATGGCTCGGGGGCAGGCTGTAGATCCTGCACTCGCTCAATGCCATCGCCCGCCGCAATCTCAACCACACCGGAAAAGCAGCGTGGCTTCCTCTCAGCAGGTGGATAATGATGATGATGATGACCAGGTGGTCGAGCCTCCTCGCTACCCCCGTGGATGATCTCACCGAGAGCCGTCCTTGTGAGCTGCATGTTAAAGTTTTCAACCTATCCTTCAAGGCGGCGGTCGGCATCCTCTTACCTACAAGGTCTTACCATTGCCGTTCGGTCCAAGACGACTTTGCTTGTTGTGATGGTGGATGAAGTGATGAGCGCTTATGAGGGGTTGGTGCTTGAGCACCCTGCGAGTGAAGATGGGGAAATCAAAGAACTGGGAGAAGCCCGTAGAACCACCGTGCAATGGCGGAAGGAGAACATTGTGTTTCCAGGTGAGAAGCCAACAAGCATGCCACCTCCGCCTCCTCCGCCACCCGAGTCTCCTCCGCGTGATGATTCTCCCGTGCGCGATGATGATTCCCCTATCCATGACCCGGTCTCGCTCCGCGTGAAAATACTCCGCCGCCTCCTCCTCCTCCTCGTCGGGAGACTCCGCCGCCTCCACTTAAGCAAAAGAGGAAGCTGTCCGCGGCACCTCCTACAGCTCCGAAGAGATCATCAACTCCAATGAGGGCACGGACTCCGCAGTTGTTACCACATGAGCAGATCGAAGAGCAAAAGGCGTTTCTTGCGCCGAAGAAGGTGTTTATTCGACCGCGGACGCGTGAAGCACTTTGCCGAGACGAGAATGAAGAGACCTGAGCCGAGAGCTGATTATGACCGCTCTCTTGGACAGTCCTCTAGAGCGAGCAAAGAAGCAAAAAGTCGCCCAGCCTTGGACAGCAGGACATTCAGGCCGTACCCCACTTCATCGTGGAGCCATATCATGATCCGGAGACGGCATCGATGATCGAACGGGCGGCTAGAGCTCGGGGAGCATCGGCTGAGTACGAAGATTACTATCCAACGGCTCAAGTGGTAAACACGTATAGATACGGAAAAGATCTCGTCAAACCCGGCGAGCTCGCGCGTCTAGGGACTCGGATGCGAAGGTTGCATGACTGGTACCGAAAGCCTCGTCGAAGATGTGAAACCTACCTCACGGTGTATCTTAGAGATGAGCATTACTTCGGGGGAAGACGAGATAAACCTTGAGTTATGCGAACTGTTTCAGATTATTCAATCAAGACGCCCTCGACAAAGCTGTCATCGGTTGCTACTCGCTCGTAAGTGATTTATTTGTGTAATTAAGTTTGTAGCTCATTCATTTGCACTAACAATTATCCTCATTATATTCTTTGTGTACGCTATACATTTAATTATGCAGAATGAAGAAGCTGGAATACAAAAGAGGCAAGCTCCTACCGCTGGGGTTCATAGACCCAAACACAGTTCATGAAGTTACGGTTCGAGACTTCGCCAAGGACACGAGAGGACAACATCGTAATGTTTTTAGAGAAGCAAGCAGACAAAGAGGATATATTCTTTCCCTACAACTTCAAGTGAGTGTTATATATAACATACATTATGCTTGTGCATCTTCCACTTTATTCTCGTAATCATTGAGCTATGCTTGTGCAGTTTCCATTTTATTCTCCTAATCATTGATCTTCACCTTGGAGTCGTAAACGTCATGGACTCGAAACGTACAGAATATGCGGAATGGGCGGACATGGCTGCCATCCTCCGGAGGTAGTTTCAATCAATTTCGTATTGGCATCTTCATCTGCTCTAATTCGAAGATATCATCAACTAATCAATTACTCATTTACTCATTATTTTTTGCCGGGCAGGGCTTGGAAACGGTTCATCAATACTGTTCCGGGTGAATGGTGGAAACCGGAGCTTACATTTAGAGATTACCCCGTAAGTAGTACTATATATATAGCTATGTCCGTGAAACTTTATATATGATATTTACTTTCAATACGATGCTTGATTATTAGTTTGATCGAACTATTTTTTCGTAAAGTGTATGAGGCAGGAACAAGGGAATAACTTATGTGGATACTACGTCCGCACCTTCATGCGTGACATGGCCTGTCCCAAGGGTGGGGATCCCCAAATACACCACACTCGTGTACGATAACAAATTTTCACAATTAATCTTAATTAGTACCATCTATTGTATTGAGTTCCATTCATATATTGATCTCCTTTTTTAAATATAGATGACACGCCTGCGGGACACTCTCATAACAGCGGATCAAATAAAAGCAATTCAAGAGGAAATCGCGGGATTCTTTATTACCGAGGTCCTTACCCCAGGTGGAGAGCACTATCGGAAGATCGTGACGGCGGAGGATATTCGTTCAGGAAAAGTTGTATTGTAAATATGCATGCATTACGTGTACTCGTGTTGACTATGTCGTCTACCGTTGACGATGTCTATATATATTCATGACGATTTTTTGTGGTTTCTTGAATGATATAGATATGCATTGCTGAAACTCTGCCGCGGCAAGGGAAACAGATTGTTTCTCGCCGCGCGCAGAAACGCTGGTACAGCCCAAATCTGTGCCGCGGCAGAGAAATAGCAATTCTCTGCCGCGGCAGAGAAACATAGGCCCGGTTCGTACCACGAACCGGGACCAAAGCCCTTCCAGCGGGAGCTCCCTGGTCGCACCACGTGTTGAGGCCTTTAGGCCCGGTTTATCTTTGAACCGGGACTAAAGGGTACCCCCTTTAGTCCCGCCTAGTTGGTCCCGGTTCGGGAACCGGGTCTAAAGGCCCAAATGGACCGGGCCTATTGCCCCGTTTTCCACTAGTGGATCTGGTTCTGCTCGTACGCCTAGAGGCGCCCGACAGCCTCCTGCACTGTCATGGTCGTGACATCGCCCCATTGCTCTATGGTGTTCATGATGTCCCCGAAACGATCTGGAATGGCGCTGAAGAGCCTCTCCACCACGGCTCCCTCTTCGAGCTTGACGTCGAGGGACCGGATCTCGCTCACCAACGGGATGAGCATCTTGGCAAACTCCAGGATCGTCTCCGTATCCGCCATCTCAAGGCGATCAAATTGCCTCTTCCATGTCGTGCACGCGCCTTCTTCACGCGATCCTCGCCGAGGCGCGTGCAGCGGATCATCTACCTCGCCTCACGCGCGGTATCGCACTCCGCAACCTGCAGCACCACATGATCTGGCACAGACTGGGAAACCGCGGCGAACGCTCCCTCATCTGCAGCAGTGCAGCCTGGTCATACTAACCGGTGCCTTCAATCGCAGACCAGACACGCAGGGGCTTCATCAAGATTTTCATCTTTGCAGCCCACAGCGGGTAGTTCGTATCCGTCAAACTCGGATACTACAATGGCACGTTCGTGACCCTCGATGGAGTAGGCAGCACCACAGCTCCGCCGTCTGGCGTCGCTTCCAGCAGCCCTCCTCGCCGCCGCCGGCGCGTACTTTCTTGGGAGACTTCTCCCCCATTGCTGCCGCCGAACTCCTCCGATCACCGCCGCCAAACGCCCAAGGCTCTGGACCCTTCGGCTCTGATGCCAATTGTTATTTTTTTTGAAGGCTATGATCTACTCTCTCACTCTCTGAATTTTGTGTGATGAACTCAACACGAACACGAGCTGGAAGAGAAAACACAGAGACAATCACAGGGAGAGAGAGCTGTTTTTGCGACGCGTGACTTCTGCGTCCTTTTCGTTCCATCCTTTTATTCCGTCAGTTAACAAACTGAACGAGAACAGCGCCACGATCCAAATTCTGCGCGTACCATCCCACGTGCTTGGATCGTGCCAATGCGAGAAATAAGCAACGAATATGAATAAGCCGCAACGTGAACAAAGCACGCTTCTGACGCCTACCATGCAGTCTTCATGCAGCTAAACAAATACCGCATGAGGCTACTGCTTATGTAGCTACTGAAGCAAAAAACAGAGAGGATAACTGACAGATACAGCGAGGTTAACACTAACACTCCTCCTGCTTCACCGAAGTAAAACATGGCATATCGGATATCACAGTTCTCACATGAGCTGCTGTTATTCGTTAGTCCGTGCACACGGACAGATGCAGGTACAAGATTACATTACCCAGAATCAAAGCGCACTAATTAAAACGTCCATTATACGAGGATCACGCTACGGATGGATTAACTCATGAGAAAAACAAATACGTACTCCATATAGATCCATCGGAAGAAAACCTGGCTCGGTTATTGGGGCCTAAGATTAATCGATCGATCCATCGATTCCACGAACACCACAACTGCTTGCCTGACTACCGCGCCGGTTAATACATAATAATTCATGTATGGTCGAAAACCAGCCTAGAAGAAACAAATCAAATGAAAACAAGTACGGATACCTGGTGGATCGATGCGCCGCTACCCCGCCGACGGATTTGACGATGAGGGCGGTGGCACGCAGATTTGGAGCAGAGTGCCCTCGCCTCGCCGATCTGATGTACTTGACGATGAGGATGGTGGCTCGGCACGCCGATCCCTCCGTACGGAAACCATGTCGACAAAGAAAAAGGACGGGGTGGGTGCTCTCCTCTCCTCTCCTCTCCTCTCCTCTCCTCGACTCGACGAGTAAAGAGTCAAAGTCTAAGTCACACGCGACGCACGCGTACGATACACCTCACCTTATATTTATAAGCACTAGACCAAGTTTCAAATTCTGCTCAAATCTCAAAAATCGGCGCCACTTTTTCGTCTCCACCGGGTTGCCGCCTCTATTTTTTGGGTTTTCACCACCATAGTAAGCACCCCGCGCGTAAATAGAGAGGTTTCCGCTTATATCGTGTACTCAATAGGCAGGAAATTAGCCGGTACTTGGTGATTGATCCCATACTAATTGCACCCGTCCCACTGATTACAGGAAATCTCCGTGCGTGTTACGTCCCATGGGTCACCCTCCATTAGTCTCGCGATTTTTCCTCCTAATCCCCCTAGCTAGGATCCAGGATTCATTCCATCCGTATTTCAATCTGCCCTGCCTCGCTTGAAAAGTTTGTTTCGTTTACCGCGGTAATTAATCAGCAGCGGATTTATAGGGTGCACAACGAAACTGCCGGATTTTTTCGGGACCCTGGACATGCGTGAGATATACCCAGGAAAATAGGCTAGAAACGTGCGCTGAGGGGTATCCTCAACAACGAACCAAGCAGGGTTTCTCAATTACACCGGGAAATTATGCGGGTCCTTGATTTACGCCTGTTTTAGCTTGGAAAATGACGATTCCTAGCGGAGCCTGAGGAAGCATTTCCATGGGCACAAAATAGGACAGGGCAGTCTTCGCTGGCTAATGGCTTGGTAAAACATGCGGAAGTTAGAATGATTTTCCCTAAATCACGCCAGTCAATCGGAGCATCCAACTCTGGCAAGGTAAGGTATAAATTCCCGATTCGCAGGGTATAATTCTGCCCGTGAATCAATTCGTGATTTATGTCAGCATTTTTACAAGCATCTTTTTCCTAGATAAGATTTGTGCAACATTCACCGGGATGTCTTTATGGATGGAAAGAAATATTCATATACGAGCTCAAATGATAGTATTATAGGTATAAATGAGATTGAGGATTCAGCACACAAGATCTCCAGGGCTAGTGACCTAGTGTAATGGTGAGTTGCGCGCCATCCAGAGCAAGAAGACAATCGTGTGGATGCACATCCGACATGCATGAGTATTGGTATACGGACCTATCGACACCGTGTCCGTATTATCACTTGCTGTTAATTGATAAATCGGGGTTAATCAGCTCCTTTCCTTAGCATTAACACACATTGTAATATTTATATTGTTCGTCACTCTTACAAAATGATGCCCACCAACAGATCACTTTAAATTGAATATGAATAACTATAAGATAGCGCGTCCCCGCTACATCCAATACTTAGCAAGACACACCCCCAATTTCTCAAACCAAGATTCCTGGATCCTCACAACATACATCTTGCAACAACAAATTGTATATAAATTAAAAGAGAACCCCCACAAAAAAAAGTCGATTTCAAACTTCATTCGATTTTTCTTTGACTCATTTAGCTCACAACATACATACATAGCTAGCACCCCCTCAAAGTTAAGCCTGATAAATAGCTATGTGAATCACGACGAGAACGGTTGCTTATAACATACAGAGAGAACGGCTAATCATAACACACACTTTTTCTAGCTGAGAGAGTTTGAGGTGAAGAAAATATAATAGCGGGACTTCCTTCAGTCTTTGATCATAAGCTCACCTAGTACCAAACAATTGCATCATCAGTCAATAACATGAAAAAAAACATGTCTAGCCATCTGGACCCGGCGGCGATGGCTCCCTCCATCCTGGAGACCACCAGCTCCACGTCTCCCCATCGCTAATACCAGAAAGCATTCACGTAGAAATTGAACCATCAATTAAGTAACGTCACTCAAATACTTCGGAAGCACCATATCTACCATCTGCCAACTAGGGTCTGAGTATCATCTCTAGCATCGCAGAAACAACCTATAAACATTAATATTTTAAGAACAATGAACGCAAAAAAGAAATACAGATGATGAACGCACAAAGTTAAAAGTGCATACCTAATTTGATATTCACTAGGTGTTGTATTTATGGTCCAAGTACATAAGAACTAGGTCTCATCCCACCAATACTAGTTGTAGCGCAAACTTGTACATCTTGAAAATAGCAAAAGCATCAACAAAGATGAAGGATGCCAGTTAAAATGTCCCAACCTAGCACCTAAAAAAATAACAATATTCCTTGCAGGCCATCACACAAATGCGGAGAGAGAAACCCAGTACAATTGCAGAGATGAACAATCATTAAAATGTACCAAAGATACAAGAAAGCTTTAGATATACCTCGTGGTATGCATCAACAAACATATTTTTTAAATGTTGTCCAGTTACTACTACTACTTCTTCAATAAACTGTTTGTCGATGGGAAGTGGGCACTACTTCAAATTGCTTAACCCAAACCAAGCCTCGCAGCAAACAAGGAAGATTATCGCAACCACCAAATGAGCAAATTAGATTGATTGCATCCATATCCAGCCATGTTTAAATCTTTAATTTATAATATAGCAACAACAATATATTTTGTCCACATCCAAAAAACTGATAAAAGTAGCAGACAATTTTATTTTCCATGTTACTATCATGTAAGTATAAAAGGAACTGGAGTATACCGTGCCCGTAGGAACCGAAGATAACCTGGGCATGCATACATGTAAAAGTTAAACATGGTGGTATGATAGGCCAAACATCCAAAAATTTAGCATTACACCGCTACCTACCCATTGCAACAACAAAAACAAAGAACAAGGAGATTAGGATGCAATTATGCTCAAGAAAAGAGTGCTTAATTAGTTAAGCAAGATGCCTAAAGCTCGATGGACAATTAAAAGACACTAGTACTAGAAGGTTAACTAGTACATGCTCATCCACCACAACATCATGCCTTTTACAGTTCTACTCATGTTGTTCCTTAGTATGATGGCCTTCTCTAGAAAAACTAGATACCCACATGAGATCAAATAAAGATGAAGCCAACAAGTACTAAAGAAGAAAACTAGACCACCTAGCAGATGAGTAATTTATAGGGAGTGCAAACAACATGTAATCCAGCAATGCATCTGCCTGCAAGTAGTACTGTTCAACAATGACATGAAACCTTTTACAATGTTTTTTAACTAAAACACAACAAAGAGTAGAAGGGCTTAAAATATACAATATATATTTTCCCTACAAACTACCATATCAGCTATATATTGGATTCTCTACTGACTTGCTAGCACATATATTGTCTGCCAAATATTTCACAAGCATATAATACATAATTGCTACTGTCGGGCGGAGAACATAGGAAGGAACCAAAAAGCTCACCAGAGAGTTGTAGCCAAGTCCAACATCACCACCACTGCAATTGGCGAGTTCAGGGTCCAGACGAGCCTACCATCACGTGCAGAGGCGCAGGAGGCCGCATCCAGCACAACATCTGCACCCCCAGTTCACAAAATGAAGCACATCAACGATATCTTAAAATATACTGCAAACAAGACAATAGGCCATTAAGTATCAGAATCGTAATGTCAAATAAAATGTATTTTAAGTGCAAGTTCAACATAATTTCTTATTTATGATTCAGATTCAACACATTAATTATAGAACCAATACTACTGCCGCTCATAAAATCTGGCTACCTACAACCTTGTTGTACAACATACACCTGAACCTAAGCAATGCTCTTCTTTTCCACAGGGCTCTAACCATCTGAGGTTTAATCTTTAACACTAATCAAGGTTAGTGAAATGAAGAGAAAAGCATCTATCCACATGAAGTCCATAAAATTGCCTCACAATTCACTGGTGCTTATAAAACCATTTGTCTCTACTAGGCTGTGAGGAGAGACTTGGGATTCCATCAGATGGCAGTTTTCTTTTACAGAATTAGTCTCTAACTCAGAGCTCCGGTCTCCAGGTACATCGTTTTTTTCTAAAAAACTTTGCTCAAATAAAATGGCCCTCAATCCTAGAATATCTACCATGTTAACACACATTCTTTCGCTGACAGTGTACTCAAGTAGTGTGGCCTTCTATCGTGGAATATCTACCATAATGAAGCCTATGCACTAGCCTTGTGAAATCTTGTTCGAAGCACTTACTAAAATAAGGAACCAATGATTTTTGGAATAGTAACACAGCTAAGCATACTAAAGGAATAAAATAAAATGAATATACCAGACTTAACAATGAAACAAAATGTAAACAACATTTAATAATCAGGAAAGCTGTAAAAACTACTTCTATAAACAATCACCGTATCAACATATATGAGTAAGTTATTGTGATAGATCTTTCGTAAACATTGTCTGGACCCCAACACGCTACTACTGGGATACCAAGCACAGAGCACAGTTATGTACGGACACAACGCTTAATTTAGGAACTAGAATAAAACGTTTTTACATGGAAGTTGCATAGTACTTCAGCGGTAAGAAATACTAATAAAATGAGGACAACAAAGATGAAGCTTCAAGTTAGCGAAACTGAAGTCGCTGAACTTGAAAATCAAAGCAGTCATCTGGACCATGTGATATCGTAACAATTGACTAACCATGTACGTCAAAAGCAAATGTACTTTTTCTTTTGATGACTAAATAGATATATAGCATGCAATAAAAACACATTCAATTACCTTAGAGAACCACACCATTTCTGAGTAAATTGACCACGCATGGTTCGCAAAGTTCCAACTGCCCAATCAGCACCCTACAAAGTGGCGGACATGCAAGATCTTAATTCAGAAATACAACCTGTGAACAACCAAAGCCAACCTAGATATATTTTAGTTATTTCAGAAATGCATGGACGCCACCTCTATTCAGTAGACATAATTCAAATGCAAGCAAATATAATATCGTAGTTCATATTCATAGATATATTTGAAATCCACTCTGCCACACTTCGTCGCCAAAAGCAACAGTCAAACAGTTGACCCGACATATAAGCACTACAATACATTTTGTTTTGGGACAACACTATAAGTGTGAAATTGTAAGTGAACCTTTATATTCTAATTAAACTGATCTAACTTGAAAAAAATGCATTGTTGTGAGTTGTATAACATGAAGCTTCACTTCTTCCCATGTTATTCCAACTCCTTTGCCAAGAGTTTATCTGCCGAATTATACATGAAAATAAAAAGGACATGCCATTGAGTATACTTAAGGGTGTCAGGACGTTTTCTATAACACCGATTCTATAAATAGATAGCATACAGCCCAGACAACATTAACGGCTGACAACAAAGCATTGTGTACTGCAAGACCCACAAAAAATTGTGATATAGGAGGGTGTACTAGATACCATACATTCACACCATGAAAAATGCCAACACGTCGTGTTATTTCGGTAAGACAAGAGGTACTTATCTGCAAGTAATTTTCAACGTGCAAATTTTAGAACGGAAGTATCCACACCACAACTGGGAGGCAGCTGTAACTTGTTATATGTCCACGGTGTGATAGAGTCCAAGATATTAGATGGTGCTATATATCCATGGAGTAAACATGAATAATCCAAATTTAAAATGCACAAAATAAACTATCTCGCTAGATTTCTTACACATATCTCTGCATCTTGACGCCGTGCTTCTTTTCCTTATACTAGCAATGCCTTCACCTACTTTTTCACCAATTATCCAAATCTAAAAGAGGCAAGAACAAAAAACATGGCGAGCTTAAGAACACTAGAACTACTACTTTGTAGCAGCATATTCTACACTCACAATGCATTGCATCCCCCCAAAAATGAGTTGCTCGATTTCTAAAGTGACCCCCACTAAGCAGTACAAAACTAAGCTATTATGAAGGTAAGAACACGATGTTGAATCAATAATAAATTTCGAGATGAAGATATTGCTGAATTGAAAATAAAATTTGAGGCCAACATATTGCTGAATCAAAAATGCAACATTTGTAGCAGTGTGCAAGAGAACCGCAACACGGTTTCCAATACTGGTCTGAACCGAATCAGGTAATGTACTAAGTCGACTAAATCAAACTAGTAGCTTGATTGCGCTCACTTAAACATGCAACCAACTAATATTTTTTATATTAAAAGGGAGTTTCCCTCAGTTTGATCGTATAGAAAGAAACCATCAGATCAAAAATTCTTACAGCTGAAAAATATTGCAAAGAGCATGAAAGCAAACTACAGTAGCAGGAGAACTAAAAGGAGGGAACATTCCTCAATAACGACATCTAAGAGCGAACTTCCTTCCCCCATGAAGGATTTACATGGAAATGGCTTTCTACAAATGGGTACTGCCACGCCACATATTGTGTAAAATAAACAATCAAATGCTACAATGGTTTTATAGAATTATAATGAAGTTCACTTATCAGTACACAAACAATATCAATATTGTAGAGAAAACAAAACAGGAAAACATAGTTTTCTCAATCCAAGAAAGATGTATTTACTAACTCGCACACAACTAAGCTCCATGTAGGAAAAAAAGCAACCTCTGAATAAAGTAGATTGTTAACATCATCAATGGCTAACAATAGGTAAACAAAATCTAGAAGTAACCTCGTATGGTGCTTATACCATACAAGTTGTATACATAAGAATAGACAAAACTACCTCCTTCATCCGAAATTTTTAGACACCAGACATCAGATTTAGTGCCAGACATCGTAAAAAAAAAAGACTGCACATGCTGAACATGCTCCAGGTTTAAGGATAAACAGCACACGCCGATGACTTATTCAGATTTTACTTAAGAGTTGACAATAACATAAGCTTCATTTTGATGTATGTACGTGCATGAAGTTAGCTGCAAAAAAGGATGGTCAAGTGGTGTTTTTTGTAGCTCATTCTAATATTTGGATCTCTCTGGTTGTTTCTCTAGCCTAATGGAACATGCCGAGTTGTTATCCCCTATTTGTCAATGTAAAAAATAGTTATCAAAAATTCATCCCAAAAGAATAACCAACTCATTACTCACAACATCAAAAAAGCACAACAAACTCAGAGCCAAACATGACTAACCAGAATGATAAGTGTTAAGCACAAGGTTACTGCAGCAACCTTTAGAGTTTTTTGACTTATCTTATTGTGGGTGAAAAAATCATATGCAAGTTCTAACGTGAAATTATATACAACCAACTCATTACTGACGAAATAAAAAAATCACAACAAACTCATAGAAATACAATTGGACAAATTTGCCCTCCCACAAATTTACATAATACTTCACATCTGCCACTACCGATTCGTTTATTTCCTTTTGCGGCTGCAAGCGTCGAAACTGTCTGAGACTATTCGCGGGGCTGGCCTGGGCGGCTGGGCCTTGGGCCTAAGCTGGGCTGCTGTGTGCGGGGATGTACCAACTACCGAGTTAACAAGTACTACATAGTAGAAAAGAGACAGGACGTATGGATAATTTGGGTTCTTTAGTCCCACCTTGTTCCTTTTCAATGATTATCAGCAGTTTATAAACGTTCACAATTTCCTTGAGTATCAGCAAAGGGAAGCTGCCTCGGGAATCAAGTGTGCTGGTGATGGGCAAAGGATTAAACGAGACTGTGTTGAGATGACGGATTGCATTGGCCAATTGGGACTGGAAGGATTAAAACAGAGCTGAAAGAAAAAACGCCTCCTGCCGCCGGGCAGACCCTCGAACACCGCCGCCGTACAGGAGGCCAAGGAGACGCCGCCTCAGCTGAGCGGCGGCCGGCGCTTGCCGTGGAGCGTCCTGGAACACGATCGGGACTGGAAGGATTAAAACAGAGCTGAAAGAAAAAACGCCTCCTGCCGCCGGGCGCCGGGGTCTCGCACCGATCCGGGAGCCTGACCTTCGAGCGCGACCCTCTCCGGTCCCAGGCCACTTGGCCCGAGCTTATGGCCGGATCCCCCGCGCGTAGATGTTCGAGTAGAGCAGGAGTGATGGACGCGGCCTTCGGTGGCGGCGAGGGAGAGCCGAGCGGCGGCTTTCTCCGGCGGGGATTTCTCCCGAGCTAACTTGGTCCTGCTGTCGCTTCCTTGGACGCCGCCATCTGCCCAGACGCCCCAAACCCTCCGCCGCCGCCCGCACAGCCGCTAGCCCGCCTCCTCCATCGTGTCGCCCACCTTCCTCCTGCACTCTACCACCGAAACGCTGCCCTCGTCGCCACATCGCGGAGGTTACAGGCGATGCGGAAAAATGTGAGCGGCAACGTCCGCGAGCAAGCCGAGCAGATGAGATAGAGAGGAGCAGAGCCGCCGGTGCATCGTCGGTGTTAATGGGGAGTATTTCGGGCCACCACCCTCGTCGGTGAAGAAGGAGAGGAGGCGTACGGGTCTGGAAGCGCCTCCCCGAATCCTCTTTCGACGCACAGGAAGCTTTGGAGCGTCCAGGCCACTGAGTTCTCATCAGCAGCCTCATTTTAATATGAATCCTGTGTACTTCCCAATTTCCAACAAGCGATTGTCGGTGTGTTCAACTAATTTTGCTTTCTAGGAGATCTGAGGCCTCGCTGAATTTTGTTGGGATTTGGGAGGAAGGGGATTAACTCCATTAACTTATACGTGTCAAGTGTTCGATGAAATGTCTCTAAGAAAACTGCTACGACTGGCTTGCAATGGGGAGTCTTTTGCTCCTTCGGCTGCAAAAGCTTGCCTACCTTGGGGATTCTCTACTGACAGAGCATTAAGCACCTTCAATTTGATCTGTTTTTATCGTGTTCTTGAAAAGGAGGTAGTAGTGCTCTCTGCTCTGTGATTGCAAAATGGTTAATGTTGTAATACTGCAATCGTAGTGTAATTCGGTACGACAGTAGCGGTTTTGAAGCTGAAGCCATTCTGAAGACTTAAGAAGCTTTGTGTCGTACAAAGCATTATGTTCCTCCTTAGACTGCAACTATGCCTTCAGGTGGTAAAAGATTAGATGAATGGGACCAGTTGATTAAGCTACAGATTCGCACGTTCACGCTCGCGATGTGGGACAAAATCGAGTGGGCCGCTGGGCCGCACGATTGGGTTTTACGGGTTAGCTAGAAACGCAGTGCTGCTATTGGCCTGTTGGGAATCGGACATTATCTCATAAACTGCAAATAGTCCCACATCGCTTCTTTATAGTAAATCGCACCAGTTCATATACGTTCGGAAGGCTCCTGGAATCAGCAAGCAGCGTCGGGATAACAAATAGCATTGTTGAAAGCAGCCTCGGTCATAAACATGAGCCTAACGGCGGAAGAATGGGCAAATAGTGTGAGCTAACTAAACACGAATCTGATGGTCAAAGGACGGGCAAGGAGCTTCACAGAAGAGCGCGCAGCTCGCATGAACAAGTGGAAGGCGCCAGGAATCGGAATTGCAACGGGGCGGCGACGCGGCTGGCATGAACAACCGAGGTGTACCACTCGGCCACTCCTCCATCGTGTACGGCTGCAACAACACGGTGTCCACCCATACGTCAAGTTAACCGCCGGCGAGGACAGCACCCTCGAGGCCTCGACCAACGCTCACACGGACGACCAGGCCTTCCGCGTGCGAGTGTTTGCTCCTGTCTACTACTGGCCTACTGCAATGGAGTTGCGTGCTTTCTAAACCTTTTAAGGCATACATTCTCTAGAACTACAGATAGGTTTTTCCACGCTCAAAGAAAGTGCGACATCTCATCATCATTCTTGTGATAGACTTTCTTTGCATAAGCTTTTTTTTTTCTTGCACTAGCTTGTATGAGATGTCCTGCTGCCGAAAACATGTGCAGAGTAGCAAAAAACATATAGATTAGTGTACTTAAATGAAATTATATTGAAATTAAGACTAGAGTAAAAATAGTATATTAAATAAATATGAATTATTAGAAATTAGAAAATATAATTGTTTGAAATTTGAGTCTGCAATGTTTAACATTTTTAATAAAAAAATGTTGTTCTGATCATAAACGTTGGAGTTATTTGTTTGTATTAGATAAATTATGTTCAACATGGATAGGAAAAAACATGACCACCACTGATGCTGGAGATAAAGATAAGAAATATCAACACATACAGATGGTTTGATGGAGCGTTAGAGTATTTTTTTCATCCCGATGCAACGCACGGGCAGTTCTGCTAGTGACTAATAAGAAAGGTAAATGCTAAACACAAGGTTACTGCAGCAAGCTTTAGAGTTTATTGACTTGTCTTACTGTTAAACACAAGGTTACTGCAGTGGATCTAAGACCCAATTAAGCAACTCATTAGCAGAATGTAGGTGGCCGAAACTGATTGTTCCTGAAAGGCACCATGCATGCCAAGTGTATGTGCAAATGGCACTGCTAAAGATGGAACAAGATTCATAACACTACTAGTGCTAGATGCTTCCTAAAAAGCGTATAAGTAAAAAACAATGCAAAACAAATGGGATAGCTTTTATCTTTAAAAAATGATCCAGGAGCGATAGGTACCGAGATGATATGCACGAGCTAGTATCAATTATACAAATATGTTTGTTTTTGTCTATTTTACTACCAAGATTTCGGAATACAAGTTATTTTTTACTTTGCTCTCTCAAGCTCCAATTATGTTATCATTCCTCTAATACATTAGGCTTATGTGCAAAATGAGCCAATGCAATATGTATAATATAAATATTGGAATACAAGGACATCATAGAAAAGATTGAGGTAGAATATCACGAAAATAATTAACTAGAACATCACAGTCCATGATGAAATCCTAGAAATCATACTAGCAGGTACGACAAAGCTCATGGAGTAAATAAACAGAGAAGTCCAATTTACCCCCCTAAACTCATCTCAAAGTTTAGATTACAACCCTCAACTTTTCTTTGGTTCAATCTTCAACCCTAAATTCTATAAACTGTTCGGAATTAGACCTTCTACCCTTTTTTGACATGTTTTGAACTGGTTTTTCTCACCAGTTAGCAGATTTTCTTCGTATATACTATGCCAACTCATCAACATACAACATACACGGTACACGAAAAACTAGCTTAATACAATGCAAGAGGTGATTCTGAATCGTTTTTAGAATTCAGGGTTGAAAGTTGAACCAAAGTAAAGTTAAGGGTTGTAAGCTGAACTTTAAGACAAGTTTAGGGGGTAAATTGGACTTCTCTTGTAAATAAAAGGAGAAGCTGGAGTTCACCTAAATTCTGGAGATAAAAACAGGCCACGGTTGCTATGGTTGGGGCACGCTGAAATGCATATAGCTATTGCACGACAACAGTGGCAGAGGGAAAACAGAAAGTAGTCTAAGCCAATGGTTCTCCGGGCATTAAACTATGTGAGAGGTGCGGGAGGCTGCGGCCAGCACTGCGCCATGGCTTCTAGGAGCTTACAGTTACACAAATTGTAGTTCCAACATGTATTTTAGTACATCAATGAAAATTGCACAAGCCACCATGCCATGTTAGTGGATATATACTTGATGCTCCAAAACAAATAATTATTTGGTCATGCATTATTTCCTTCATCGACAGGACCTACATTTTGAGCAATGACTAGCCACCAAGCTACCAAACCATAAAGTTGAGTTGATTTTTATAGTAAAGGCACCTCACAAGAACTAAAGCATACACAAGTGGATGAACAACTCATCAAAATTGAAGTATCTCTCAGAATACCAAGTAAGCCACTAATGGTGCAAATGCAACAACCACAATATGTACGAAATAAGATCTGAATTGATGCAATATATTTAGCTGACATGATCCAGCAAGCAACATGTAAATAACCACTGAAACCCTTAAAACTAAAGAAAGGATGAAAATTACGGAGAGGTAACACTTAAGAAAATAATTATGGTTTAGTTTTCATGTTGTAATCCAACTAAACCTTGATTGCGCCAAAAATTCTTATCAAGTTTTCATGCTGGAATTCAACACAAAATATATCTAAAATCAACCTTCAGAAGATTTTTTTGTTCTTGCCTATTTATTGATAAGAGCAACATCAATTTAAAAAATGGAGCTATTCCACCTAACAAAAATCTGATCAAGACCAAAAAGTAGTAACCACTAGCATACGGAACCATATATAGTCGAAGCATAACAGAGCCACGATACCGTGGCCATTGTATTAAAGAGCACAAGGGAGCCCTGATCGAATGGGTGAACCAGGAGCTCACCATAGAGGTTGCAACCCAGCGTGGGCCACATCATCCTCAATGTCGAGTGACGCTAGACCACATAGCCAGTCGTAGATACCATCTGCGTCTACTGCATGGTTGTATTTGCACAAAGACACAAATGACAACACAGGTGAATTTAACTGGCCGAAAACGAAAAGGATGAGTGTCTACACATCTTTGGAGTCAATTGGCATATAAATAGAAAAACATGACATTGCAATTGCAAAAAAGCAATGAAAAATAACAACAACCCTATATAAGAATTAAGATTAATATTAAGATTGGTTTTTTCCAATCTTTGTGCATTCATAACCCAGCAAGAAAAACTCATGAATATTGATTATTAGAGAACACTAAACCTGTCCACCAAACAGCCAAGCCCCTTAGAGTCTCATGCGTTTTTCCAAAAAAAAATATAAAGAATTTGAATATTATACTTGGAAAAACTTGCAAAATTGAATACAACCCACTGCGGCGAATGACCATCTCCCGGAATAAACCCTCACCTATCATTAGCCATGGATAGAAGTTCAATAACCAGCACATGAGCATATACAAAAGCAAATGATTCAAAATATATTCTCTGGAACGTATGATGGACATAAGAATTCACATCTGATTACGAACTGTATCCGGGTTGCAAGTTATTCCACATGATTCTACCATCACAAATTGAGAGGTGACAACAAACTACTACCCAACAGCCTGGGCCTTTTTAAAAACTTTCATGATCCTGTCAGAATCTATCCTTAAGTCAGCATCCAAGAAGCATTTACAATCAGAAGAAACTGGTCTCGTTAAAGCATAAAAGTATCTAGTTTACATCAGCTAAAGCCACTAAATTGTGGAAGGAATTTCAGCAGCAATGGAATTTTGGCACGCCAATTTATGGTTCTAGTTATATTAATGTTTATATTATGAAATTTGCAAATAATCTATGTCTTATGTTCTGTTCATCCCCTCAGAAGAAACAGGTACCAAGAGCTATCAGCAATAGCAACAAACAGTAGATGGATATTACATCATGTAGAAGGATTACCGTAAACAAAAAAAATAGGCTATCCACATATGTATTTTACATCATTGTTAGAAAAATTGTCATTGTCACTTGCAGTATCATCAAAATGTGGTTTACCTCACCGGTAACCCAAGTGATGATATAAAATAAAACAAGTACTCCCTCCCATCCATAATAAGTGTGATGGTTTTACTTATCTAAAACCACAACTTTTATTATGGATCTGAGAGAGTAGAATTATTATGTAGATATAGAGTGAACCAACTATTCTATTTCTTGTAAAAGCTAAAAAATTGACCAACTCATGTATAATAAGAACATGCATCAGAGGTAAACTTATTCAGTGTTTGGTAGAAGCGCCAGCAAAACCAAAAGAACAAAGACTATTAGTCAAACGAGACCTTGAATTCTTTCACTAGATGAGCCACTATTAATATTCTTCGCCAAAATTCAACCAACAAAAACTGCAGGTGCATATGCAGCTATTCGACCGATGAAGAAAGACAGATCCAGCAAAACAGGAACCCATACTATATCGAAGCACCAGTATCCTCTTCCCTTTTGGAGTCTATCCCCGACTGACCTCGATGAGTCGGTGCACACGTAATTGAGCACCTGTAGCAATTTATTTTGGAGCTTACATTAAAGGAATCAAGAGCTAGTCTTGTTAAAAAAATCATATTAAAAATAATAAATAAAGCTAGAAATGGTTGCCAACTCGAGATAGAGATAACAAATCAGTGACCAACTTTTGTTCGTATAAAGAAAGTACTAACCAATGAACTACCCGAAACAACGCAACCAGATGGAACCTCAAAATTCAAAGACCATGTAAAAACAAAGGAAGAGCATGTAGAGGAGAAGGAAGATGGTGTATAGGGATCATGAAAGACATGGAGGCGTAGAGTAAAGGCCCGATAGCAGCGAGGCATCAAGGGCGTTGGTGTAGGGGATGTAGTCATGGCCGAGGTCCAACATGACATCATCACCACCGAGTGACCCATGCACGTTGCCAAGATCCTTCTCCTTATCTATAGTAGCATGAGTTTGACCTGATTAATTGCTCTTTCGAATATGTCAAGGGTTCCCGATAGCATCATCCCTTCGCTCGTCAGGAGACAAATAATATGGAATGGAGAGCGTATATCATATGAGGTAATTGAAATTGGAACCATATAACTACTAATGAATTTACAAGATAACAAAAGGAAAAAAGGCAAGAAACATTGCTAGTTTTTTCGATTTCATCCCATCAAGAACAAATACAAGATAATAAGATAGAGATCATAGGTGAAGATCTTGTATGCTCAAATCTGATGATGTATTGTTCTCATCTCTCTTAAGATAAATGCGTAATAATTCCAAAACTAAACAGTATAGAGTTTGAATGTAGTTCTAGCACCATACCTTTTGGTCTACCAATCCAAGATCAACATCGATCTACCAGATTCTCCTTGAGTAAATATGACTAGTGTACACAATAATATGGCTACATACCAGGACGTTAGTTACGGAGTTAGCACAAGGCGACTAGCATGATAAGAAGAGAACAAACAAAATAATTGAATCCTACACATGTACCGGCAAGTTTTTGAATTGAGTGAAAAGATATTATCTTTCAAAAATGCATGTTTTGTCTACTGCCTATATATTCATCAATAGGAAAAATCAACAAAAATCAAGTATGTGTGCAACCAAGAAGCACTACAATCTTTAGAGCAGCCTCAGGAGTCAAACTCCTTGAATTGAAGCTACGTACTAGTAATAATATGAATACCAAAAAGAATACAACTGAGCTTTTCGGGAGCAAGTAAAACAATAATGTCTCTATAGTTATTTTTTCCTGCAGATTTGTGGCCCGGTCCAAGTAATATTCTAGCAATACTATCATTAACACATTGAACATGACAAAAAGAAAAATAATTTATAAGGAATACATGGAGCAGGAGGAGGAGAGGTAACTCACCAGCACCAGCCCGTTGGGTGGTAGTAGTGGGACGGAGAGGTGGCCGGCATCACATCCATTTGCACTACATCTTCCTGCCCTAGGCGTTATGACAGCTGACTTTGTGTCACCCCAAACTTGTACAATCTTGTCCAACACTAGGATCACGTAGAGTGGTACAAGGTATTCAAACTTGCAGGAGTCAGGTCATAAATTTTCTCGACAACGAAAGGTATTCAAAGTTCCTAAGCCCGTTACTATGATGTTGATGCAACTACAAATGTCCTATGCTAATTTCAAGGCTAGCAGAAGAAGACAAAGTGGCTCATATCAGCACATGTTCACTGATAATAAGAATGAACTGCGGGAAGTATTTTATTAGCATAGTTATTTTTTAATGTCCATAGGTTAATAAAATTTAATGTAGACCGCAAAAAAAAAGAGTGAGACCAAAGTGTCACCACAGGCTGAAAATAATTATCAAGTGAAAGAAGCAACACACAAAGATGGACATCATATGCATGCACTTTATCAATCCAGCAAACATATATGGGCATGATAGTCTAGGTCAACAATTATACAGACTTTATAATTAATTGTGACTATTTTGGGCGCTATCATGCATCCATAGGTCATAGATTGGCGATGAACCTAACCACAATCAATCAGGTAAAAGCATGGGACCATTGCCATATAGCTATCAAAATCCACCGCTAACATGAAATGTAGCAAACCTGAACAAAATTAAAAAAAAAAACAGATCTTGAAACAAACTTCAATTCAAGACAGGATGACCAAGTAAAAGTGTAAACCCAATATGCTTCCCTATATATGTGATATCAATTGGTGCTTGGATAAATAATAAAGACCATAATGAGCCAATAGCAAGTTATTACCTCACACAACACAACAATCAAGAGATAATATGCTTCCCTATATATGTGATAATCATTGGTTCTTGGATAATAAACAAACAATGAATGACATCAAAAATAGCAAGCCCATTGGTAAAAACTGGTGCCATAGTTCATTGGTGACCAAGAATATTATGAGTATTTTGTAATATTCACCAAATACTATGTCCATTCAAGAATTTTAATTTCAATAAGAACCAACTAGTTTTTCATCAAAATATAAAATGAAATCAGCACATGGTGAATACTTCCTTGTAGGAGTATTTTAGTAGAAATGTAGGTATTCAGCCCGCTAAAAGTGTAAACTCTAACATGACATGCATACCACTAATTCTATCATGGCCACCTATTCCATATTTTTTGAACCCCTACCCCTGATCGCATGTGTATACTAATAGTTTATACTAATAGTTTGAAGTAAGCACTAAAAAGTTTGTATTTCTCATGTTCCATGAAACATATCATACTTTCTAGAACACATAGTATAGATGAAGTTGCAATGTGTTTTTTTACCCTGAAGCAAGAAGGAAATGCATGAAATCGAAGGCATAACTCGATGAGATGTACAAGAAGCTGCAAAGTAGACTAGCGAGGCGGCAATGCGCTCGGACTTGTTTATCGATGTAGCTCCCCGTTGGACTCATGAGGAAGCAGTGCAACCCTAGGCGGAGACCAGAGAACAACACCGTCCCCTCATAGGGCAAGCTCCTGACTAGCACATGGCGAATGATGACCCCCAGTGGCTCACCGCTGCCATCGTGTCATGGTGGCCGGGCCGGCATGCAAGCAGTTGCGCCTCACTCTATCCTCCATGCATGCGACGCGGATTAGTGAGTTCGATAGAGCCACCCACACCGTGCAATCGATGCACATGCACTCCAGCAAGCAAGCCAGCCACGCCGCCATGGTTCCTGGGCGGCTACGCCTCTCTCACCTATAGTATACAACAAATGACAAGAATAATCAATACATGAAGTGCAGCTTATTGTCTAACAGAAGTAAATATGTTTCAGGATCAAATTATTCAAGAATAACTTGAAATTAGACTGGCGAGGCGGCAATGCGCTCCGACTTGTTTGTCGATGTAGCTTCCCGTTGTACTCGTGAGGAAGCAGTACAACCCTAGACAGAGATCAGCGAACAACACCATCCCCTCAGAGGGAAGCTCCTGACTAGCACATGGCGAATGACGACCCCCAGTGGCTCACCGCTGCCATCGCGTCATGGTGGCCGGGCCGGCGTGCAAGCAGTTGCACCTCACTCTATCCTCCATGCCTGTGACGCGAATTAGTGAGATCGATAGAGCCACCCACACCATGCAGTCGACCAGCCACGCCACCATGGTTCATGGGCGGATACACCTCTCTCACATGTAGCATACAACAAATGACAAGAATAATCAATACATGAAGTGCAGCTTATTGTCTAACAGAAGTAAATATGTTTCAGGATCAAATTATTCAAGAATAACTTGAAAGCGCAGAATGCGACTTTGCCTTATGACCACTCCCTGGAAAAGGTAAATATCATCTCATCTTGACCAATAACTGCAAACTGATCACAAAAAAGATCCACCTTTAATTGGGACTTCCACATGATCTGCTGAATCTGTGCCTAGGACATTGTGTCCACGTCTTCCTCGGCGATGTAACCATACACCTGGTCAGCTCCAAGACCACATGGTTGAAGCGTGCATCCCAAAGTCCATGGAGTTTTCGTCTACAAGTATAGCAGAAAAAATATCACGACCTGAAACTCCACTCACTTGATTGTTGTTTACATACATCATACATTAGTACGTAGTTGAGAAAATGAATACAAGTTCATTAATGTAAGAAAACATAGTTGGATACATAAGAAATACTACAGCTTTGTTTGTACATCATAGCATTCAACCAAATAAAAGATGGGATGGATATGTTTTGTGTTGCGAAATTATCAACATAGCAGCATTACATACACAATAGTGAATCATATATTGGCACTGACTCTATCTAATATCATAGATGTTTTGTTCAGATGAGTGCGCTTGTACATGCGTACTAAAGCAGGCAAGTAGTAAGCACAACAACTGTGACCATGGAAAAGTCAATTGTGCTATAAACCATTAGTCAATTGTGCTCAGTTAATTTTCTAGTCTCAAACTTATTGCACACATAACCATGGCAAAGTCAACTGTGCTATAAACCATTAGTATCATACTACTATATATGGAAAATTGGCCACAAGGCATTTCACAAACCAATGAAAGAACATGTACCACTAATACAAATTGCCAGCTACAATTCTACAAAGAATGGTAGAGATCCCTATCTACATAACCAAGTAAACAAAGCACTTAGTAAAAAAGCACGGTACAGATGCCCAGCTGCATAACCTAGTGAACAACCGAACCTAACCGAAACAACAACTAGGAGCATGGTACATGTGTCCTTGTCCTCTCATGCATGTGCGCCAATTACTAGAGTTGATCTACATCAATTGACACATGACATGCATGAAAGTTTAGATCTATAAGCCGACGACCAAATCCGCGCCAATTACTAGAGGTGATCCACAGAAATAAAATTGTGGACCATGTCACATAAAATTATTTTCCCTCCCTGCCCCTTTATCTGAATTCTAAGGAGCATCCCCAAATAATTTGGACACATGAATCAGTAATCAGAGAGGAGGAGAGCAGAATTTGGAGAATGGGAGGGAGTGAGGGGTTATATTTGAACAACGGAGATGTTGGCAGACTGGCGGCCAGGAAGTGAGCTGCAGGGGCGAACATGTTGCTGGCCTGTTATATCTCTACCCATGCCACGCGCTTCAGCCCTCCACGTTGAAGAGGGGTCAAAGAAAATTCACCCGACCCTGTGACACGGTCATGGCGACCCGGGGGATCCAAACCCCACCGCCACTAGCAGCCTATGCTGGTGCTACTGTGCCACTGCTGCCGTCGGCGTCAGGCCACAATGATGGTTGGCGAAGGGGTGTTACGGTCTAAGGCCGATTTCCCGAATATTAATAGGGCAAACTATCTTCTTATTAATTAATGAAAATGCCAACTCTTTTGCCTTATTTCAAAACAAAGAAGAACTTTTGGTCACAACTTTTGTACCTGAGGAAGAAATACAAATTGATTAAACAACCAGAGGAAGACGGGGATCATCATGACTATAACTTCTCTACTTCATGGATAGATCGAAACTGAGCAAATGGTAGAACCACCAAAAAATAATGCACAAATTTATTCCATACTGGATGTAAAGATGAGACAAGCGGCGGAAAGGGAATAACTTCAATAACTAGTAAGAAAAGAAGCAAATTGATATCCTACCCAACATGAATTAAGCCACCCCAATATTCACGAAGCTCACAAAGATGCACTACATAATTTCACAGTGCAAATTTAACAACAAGGTAAAGAACTTGCGAAAAATATGACCAGGATACGTAGAATCACAAATAAATAAGTGTCACTACAGACCGAGAACTAACTTTGTTCGCAGGCCAACATAATCTCAGTAATTTATGATCAAAAACTAGCAATGGTAGAGATAATTAGCACAATAACGTTTCATGATTTATAACAGAGTGAACCAACTAGTATGTGTTCAAAAGTTTCATGTAGTATTTCCGCATTCATAAGTGTGCGACCAAGCGTGAAAACCTATAATTGCAATTCAGCTCCCAAGAAACAAAACAAAAATAAATAAGTATCTAGGTGTACATCTACATGTCAAAATAAAATATTTTGTTCTTTCTTCCTCAAAATCGTTCTCTTCCTGCAAAATTGTTCAAATAGAGAAATTGTTTAAATAAGGATTGTATCTCTTTGATTGGTTTGGCTGCCTGCAGGATCCAACGACTGACTACAACAAGAAACATTAAACCTCACACCATAATCAGCTGACAAATGGACTGTCAAAATCCTGTATTACTATACGAAGTGATGATCAAGAAATACAAACTAACTTTGTTCGCAGGCCAACATGATCTCAATCATTTATGATAAAAAGACTAGCAATATGCTAGAGCATATTAGAATAATAACGGCTGATGATTTATCCCAGAGTGAGCCAGCTAGTATGTGTTCAAAAGTTTCACCCAGTATTTCCTCATTAGCATGAGTTTCTGCATGCATGAGTCGGCAACCCGGCGTCTATAATTGCAATTCAGTTCCAACGAAAAAAAACAAAAAAAAATAAGGATCTAGGTTCATAGCTACATGTCAAGATGAAATATTTTCTTATTTATTCCATAAAATTGTTATCTTCCTGCAAAATTATTTAACTGAAGATCATACTGACTACAAAGAAACATTTAATCTCACACCATAATCATCTCAGAACTGGACATCCAAATTCCTGCATTATTGTACAAAATGATGATCGAGATATACAAACTATAGACTGAAAACGAGATGTGTTGTTGCGACCCATTAATTTCAGACATCTTCCAGTGACTGCAAAAAAATTGTGGAACAGAGCAACATTACTCAGTTGTTTGCCTGATTTGGAGTTTCGATTGGTAGAAGAATACTCAAATCACCTACCTATGTACAAGTGACTGAATCAGGAGAACAAATTACAGGACTCCTTGTTTCGGCTTTACGTACTAAAAGTTGATTGAGTCAGCTGTTTTCTTATTTCCTCAATTACGACTCTCATCAGTCTGGTAAGAAGCAACTCAAACAAGTTATGGACCTGTTTTTGCTCCTAGACTATTAGAGAAGTGTCCATGATCGTATATTGTAGCCTACAACTTGAGATTTTAGTTTTGATCAGTCAGAGAATTTGTGGGAGCTAGTATTAGTACAAGTCAATGGAGAATCAATATATGCGCAGTTTGCTTGACACCACAATACTAGATTCTTTCCTCCCTCGATTAGCACACAAATCACCTACACGTGCATTGACACGGTAAGGCAAAGGAGAGCTGAGAACTGGTGTTACCTTCGGACAAACGGTGGCCTCACATGGCCGGGGACGCAGGCCACAGGGAACCGCGCAGCAGTCCATGCAGTCCGAGGAGTCGCACCGATGACGATGCTGACGGACAAGACCCGGTCCCCTTCTCAGAGGAGAAGTGTGCAGCCGTCAGCGATCCCAACTCCATTGACATGATCCAGCGATCCCAACTCCATTGACACGATCCAGCGATCTCGACGGAGCACCACACGCCGGCGAACCGATGCACATGAGCGCCGGCGATCAAGCCAGCCAGCCGCGCCGTCACGGTACGGTCGCTAAAGGAGCTGGGCGTGGAACCACGTTGCAGGGGTCCGGTGGCGCCAACAAGGCGGAATCCATCGTGGCTAGGGTTCGACGGGGAGCAACATGTCGTCGGTTCCGCGGCATGGCATCGGTGGAGGAGGGGGATGTGGTGCCGGGGCGGTGTTCAGCAGCGGGAGGACTCGCCGGAGCTGGCCGGGATCTGCCTGATGCGTAGGCGGCGGCAAAGGAGATCGAGAGGCGTGATGTGAGGAGAATGGACATGAGGCGGCGTCTGATGATCTATAGGCGGAGAAGAGCGTCTGGGCTGAAGTAGTGGTATTTTGGGCCAGAACGAAATATGGGGCTACAAAATGAATATCCGTCAACCATGGTGGGCTTTAGAGCATCTCCAACAGGCGCACTATCCCGCGCTGTATCCAAAAAAGCGGCTGGTTTAGCGCGCGGGCGTAAAATTATGCTCCAACAGGCGCTCTATCCCGCGCTGTAAAATACAGCTTGGGGCAAAAGCGCTATGTCGTGCACTATATCTACCGCGCCGGAAAGAGCGCGCTGTATCCGTCGCGCGCAGAAACAGGTACAGATTTTTACAGCTCCAAGATTTAGAGCTTCTGCTGGAGATGAATATGCCCTCACGCACAAAACATAGATAGAGCGCGCTGTAAAGCGCTTTTACAGCGCCAAGATTTAGCGCTCCTGTTGGAGATGCTCTTAGTCATCGTTGAAAAAAAAGTACTCATCCCAATCAACCATTGCTTATTTGCATCGGTAGATGTAGACTGTCGTATCATATAGAAGTAGTATCGTGCCTATGATACTACTACATTTTACTATCTTCACAATATATGGTATCATATACTACTATCATAGTTTTCTTATATTAATTGATTTGTACAATCTCAATATATGTACAAGATTTACTTGACATTAAATTTTTCTAGTAATATGTGTTATAATACGGTATCTACCTAGTATCCTCTCTCTCATCCATAATTACACTGCCACATCAGCATTTTGTATGCATGATAATACCTATGATACCCCCATTGTGGCCTTGTGGGTAGTTTGTAGCGCAATAGTGGATCGTCCAAGATTGATGTGGTGGGGCAATATGGAGGAGTGACTCATAGTGTGTTGAGAGTTGTTGACCACTTGCAGCCGTACGCATAGAGTAGACGTACAAGTAAACAGAAACCGGAAACAGAGCGATGTAGATATGTACCGGAATCAAAAGAACACTTGAATCATGCAAATGATCGAGAATCAAGCGAATGAATAAACTTGTTCACTAATTGTAGTGTGCTACTCGATTTACTTGTGAACATGAGAAGGTCGAAACGTGGAAACATCCTCGAATGTATAAAGAAAGTACATGACAAGATCATGTAATAAGATTTGTTGGACTGGAACATGCACATCAATAGTTTAGAAATGGAATTTTCATTTTAGCCGGAAATGAAAATTACGTTTCCATGTCATTTTTGGCAGAAAATGTTGTTCTGTTTCCGTAAAAAAGTTTTGGTTTCAATATTTGTTTTTGCAAAATTCTCTTTATGTTTCTATATTTTCATTCCGTTTCCGTTTTAATGCGGAAAAGTTGAAAACTTTCCGCTGTATTTTCATACCTAGCTGAGGCCGAGATGCGTTCTTCAAACTCTCATGTCCTGATCGATGGATCCAGCTGCAGGTAGGTTGACTCCCGGCTCAGCTTCCTCTGTTTGTTTTCTCTTGTTTCCATCCATGGGTCAGGCCGCAGCTGCTCCCCGGGAGGCCGGCAGGCTTGCATCGACGATGTGGGTGACGAGTTGAGGTGAGGTGGGTTTCTGTGCGTTGGATGGATGAGATAGTCATCGGCAGGGAGGCTTGGTTGTGCTGGTCGATGGCTTCATCGATGGCTGTGATTGCCGATGGAGGCTAATTAAGTACGTACGTACTCTGAAACGTCAAGACATTAATTTTGGCTGTGGTGATTGCCGATAGCCGCGTGATTGTAGTTGGTGTTACTTATAGTAAGCGCTGGCCAATATGCCAAGGCATGCATACGTTAAAATCTAGCCAAAAATACGAGTGTTGCATGTTACGTGCTCTAGACATACGTACATGCACATGGTTACATTTCGAGCTGATTGGATTGGTTGTGTACTAATCACGATGGTTTCATTTTCTGTTTGGTAAAACCACATCAGGCAGGTAGCTAGTATTTCTTTTCTCTCTCCTGGAAAATGCCATTCGACCATATTGGTGAACTCAATAACCCCATTTTTTGTTTCTCCAAATAAATCTCGAGACATCCTAGAAATCGAGATGATCAAGGGGAGGTGCCGTCGTGTTGGACCATCCGAGATACAATACTAGGAAAATATCTATAGGCGGGTGGCATACCCGTGATGCATTAGGAAAATGGTGTGCCACAATAAGTTGCTACCCACGATTGTCACGGTTGTCTTCTTCCCCTTCGCATGGGGAGAGTGTGGTCGCTCGGTCGACGTTAGCGCCCAACCACCACCGCGCGTGCTCTCCATCTCCCTCCTTTTATCCCCAGCCCCGCGAGGAAATCCTAGCTTTCTCCTCTCTTCTGCTTCACGTTGCCTCCACCAGAGCATCCCCTTTCGCCTCATTTCCTTTTCCACACGAAACAATATGACAGATACCACTGAACCATGGTTGCGAGCTCCCCTATGACCGTGTCGTCATCTCGGGCCACCCCGCTACAAGATGAGACCACGAAAAGATGTGCCTCATACCCCACATCCTCCGCGCCGAAGGAATCATTCCCGCACGCTCCCAATCATCGCCAACTTCACCGATGCTTCGTTCTGGCCGTCGCACTCTGGCATCAATTCCGGCGACTTTAGGGCTCGTTCGAGATTTTTTAGCACGGCTTAGTGCTCTTGGTAGTCTCCTTGTTCTCCCTCTCCCCCTCAGGAGATCTGTCGGAGTTGACCGACATTAATTCTTCTCCACAGGTGCATGTCGCCGGCCCCTTGGCGCCGTCTCCTTCTGGTTCCCCGCGAAGTTCCGCGCGAACGCGCCCACTCCCGCGACCCCGCTTGCTCGGCATGGCCATCCTCCTCCGCCATGGCTGCTTGTTGTATAGATCTCCGCCTCGTGCTGGTTCGGAAGGTGTTTTTCCTACCCGTGTACATACCTGTTGTGTCACGGGTAGAGTTTTCTCGCTGGCCTTGTTTGGATACGGAGGTTTGGCAGAACTAGTTCTCCGTAAGCCAAGATAACGGTCTAACAAACTAAAATTCCGTTTGGGAGGACTAACTAAACCGCGAATAAGAAAAACTGAGTTTCCACAAAGCTAGGAAACCTGTGTTGGCAAAAACGACTAATACTCGTTTTTGTGAAAATGTGATTGTGGAAACCACGATTGCAGCACGGTGGCCTCGTCATGTATGTGTCTGCGAGATTGAGACATCCGGCCTGACCGATGGCGGCGCAGCGACGTCCGGACTGAGCGGCGGTGCCGTGGTTGTTGTGAAGGAGCACTCGTTTTCCCAATCGAAGTGTTGGAATATCCTTCACAGCTCAGACTTACTGCATCGCTGCTGCCGGTGCCGTAAAACGCCCGGCTCAACGACGGCGACCGGCCGCCTGGACTCGCCGCGTTGGATTGGCGGCAGGTCAGCCGAAGGCCGAACCTTCATGAAGCACACGGGCGTCGAGCACCATCGCGAGCTCTACGTTCCATGGCAGCGGCTGCTCTGATGAAGGTTAGACGGCTGGCGTCCATACGCGGCAGACCTGCAGCTTGAGCTGCAGCAGCTTAAGCCCGCGCCTTGGCCGACGAAGAGTGATAGCCGCGGCGACCTAGGGTCGAGGTGGAGCTACTGCAGGGTGCAGGCGTCTGCGTGCGCCAAGTCGTCAAGGCCGCAGGGGAGGCGAGCCGTGAGCAGCGGCGGCCTATGCCGACGTCCACGAGCGCCGCAAGTTTTCGAGGCTAGCAACGGTGTCGAGGAGCTGAATGACCGAGGAGGAGAGGGTTGAGAGACAGAGCGAGGGGGGCCGTGGAGTAGTGTGCGTGGCGGCGACAATGGGGACACTGGAATCGCAAGTACAGGGTGAAAGAGTAAGATGAAGGAAGAGAAGGTAGGAATCAGTTTTACCATTTTGTAACCCAAACATAATTTCCTTTGAACTGATTAGTAACAGAATATTTCCCAAAACCGGTTCTGCTAAAAATCGGCTCAAAACTTGTTCCCTGTAAACCCACCACTAAAATTTGCTATCCAAACAACCAGTGATAATAGGAAAACCACATATCCCAGCACGCGGGCTAGATCGATCTCAGTGTGACGATGAATGATCTTCGCATGCATCCACGTCAAAGTTGTCGATCTGCGTCTTGTGGCTTCTTGCTCCTTCGTTCATCCTGGAGCGTGCCCATAGGTTGAAATGACTCAGCATGTACAGTGGTCGCTATCATGCGTGTGTAAACAGCTTAATTAATGGGATATATAGTCACGCGCGTGCAACGTTTTGGTACCAGCTGGGCGAGGTTAGCCAACCTGTGGTTGGATGGTTAGGAGAGGCGATGCACTTTGCACCATCAGAGTTAAATCCGAGTTTGACACTTGATGTCCTCGTAAAGGCGGAATATTCTTCAGTGGGAGGCGACGTTCCCGTCGACAGCGAGGCGCCTGTGGTGACTTCGTCAATCTCAAGACCTGCCGGATCAGTTCTTTAATGCAGTTTCTTGGAGGTGCTCATAGGGGTAGGGTGTGCGTGTGTGCGTTCATAGGGGTGAGTGTGTGCACGTATGTATGAGCGTCTTTGATTGTACTGTGTTTCGCAAAAAAAAAAAAAAAAAGCTGGGCGAGGTTAGCTTCAATCGATGGAATATCGATCAATTCCCGCGTGCACCAAAACACCGGTAATCCTGGACGTACGGAATACGGACAGAGCTTACGGATGAACGTGGAATGAGTTTGGTTGGTTAAATCCAGCTCCTCCCGTGATTATAGGGGTTGTAACCCCCTGATTACCTCCCACGTCAATCCGTAGCACCAATTCCGTAAAAATGATTCGGTAACTGTAGCATTATTACCACTAAAACACGTACTAGTATGTAGTGCCCCCGCGGGACGGACGTCAACACCCGAAAAGTACACAACTGACCAGAACAGTTGAGCAAGGGACTGCAAACAGAGCTTGGCTCTGGTGGTTAGGTCCCTTGTGGTGAACTCAAGCCACCTGGGTTCAAATCCTGATTTGGCGTAGGTGTTGCATTACCTGGATTTATTCCGGGATTTAACCGGCGTTATGCTTTCAGTGGTAGGTGACGTGCCCGTCAACAGCGAGGCGTCAGTGGTGACTTCGTCAACCTCAAGATATGCCAGCTCAGTCCCTCGGAGGTGCTCATAGGGGTAGGGTGTGCGTGTGCGTTCATAGGGGTGTGTTTGTACGTGCGTGTTTGTGAGCGTCTGCATTGTACTGTGTTCTCAAAAAAAAAAAAGTTGAGCAAGGGACTCGTTTGCTTGATGGATCAAATTAATTAAACATGAGAGTGGTGCGTGCGTGCGCGATGGATGCATGGCTTTGGTGTGGTGGTTTGGACTTTGGAATTTAGACAAAGCCAGCTCACGTCAAAATTGAAAAAGAAAATTGAAAAATGATACACTTGTACCGATGGCAATGCCGTCGGCACAGGACCTTGGCTATACCGATTGCCAAAAGGTCTGTGCCGAGAAAGGACTGTAACTGCAGGGGTTGTGCCAACGGCCAAAATAGCATGTGCCGATGGCTTTCTGGTCGTCCCATTTTGACTATTTCATGTAGTGTCGCTCGGTAAAATGACAAGCTTGCTACTACTCCATGCACAAAGGTTTATTTCCTCCCCAATGTGTGAATTGCTGCCAGCGTGATTGGCGGACTATGCTTTGTGTAAGTATGGTTTAACATGCACGGAAGATAACCAAACCGAAGAAAAAGAACGAAATTAAATTAAAATCAACACAAACTTGCTTATCACTCCGTGCACAAAGGCTTATTTCCTCCCCAATGTGTTGCCACAGCAAATATCACTCTTGATTCCCTTAAATCTCTCTTGGCCAATGCCCCTATCGCACGATTTATTCCGTTGCAGACATAGCCGCCTACACCTCTAATCATCGATGGGGACCCTCGGCAACCACCACAATATTGATGCCCACTGACACGTCCCCTAGTTTGCACCTCATCAAAACCATCACCATGAACTCCGTCCCTTCGTTGGCTCATCCTCCCATTTCGTGTCATCCCCAAGTCGCCATATTTGATGGATTAACAAATATGTAAGCCCCATAAGAAAAAAAGGACATGCATTTTTTATACGCCGCGGTCGCGAATAAACAAAGCAATGAAATTATGGTCTGGCAATAAAACTGAGTATCTAATCATACGACCATGGCTCTTCGCACCCCCACCCATGCCAAGGGTGTTAGGCTTGTTGCTCGTTGCCTCATCACCGAAGTCCACCTCACCACACCGACACATCGTCACTGGTATGGTGGGCCCGCATATCAATCATGTGATTTATCAACTTGACTTGTGACTTTTTCCACACAGTCGATTATGACCATGACTCCATAAGGACAAGATGCAATGGAGACAACATCGCCTTACATGGCAACTACTACCAACCGGACTGTGCTCATTCATCCTAGGTTCACCGCGTCCGCCTGCGTTACCACCGCCTTACTTTCCTAGCTTACGAGGCCATCGTCCCGCCACCCCGTGGTGTGAGGCATAGCTGTGCCACCTTGCCCTTCTGAATTACGTGCCACCCCGCCCTTGCGAATTACGTGTTCAAAAAAGAAGTTAGAATTATGTGTTAAATACCCTCTCCACTCTGCTTGAAAAAAATAAATTTGGTGTATATGGCTATAGAGGTGGCCAACGCGGTACTAGGGTGCAACATACTACTCCAGTATATGCATGCATACATTTCATGATGTTTCGCGTGATTAGTACTACACGTACATACTACTACTCGAGGACACATGCAGTTATTAATTATGAAGTCTGATGGCCGGTGGCGGTTAATGATGTGATCTGGTCATAGTGCTAGTATCATAGCTAGTATCATGCATATTGGTCCCACAAAAATGATGATGTGGTAGCTAATTAAGGAGGAGAGAGGAGATTAGAGTAACATAGGTGGATACTGTATCATAGCACATATCACAAGAAAATTTAATGCCAAACAAATCTTGTACACAAATTTGCATTGAGATTCTAAAAAACAATAAATATAACATGGCTATGATACTACTATATGATACTACCCACTATAGAGATAGTATCATACACAAATATCATATGCATGATACTACTACATGATACTTACCACTATGACCAGCGTACGTGGACCTACGTGGCGCGCGTACGTGGACCTACGTGTTCACACGGAAGGCCAGCGCGGACCTTGGCCTTGGCCAGAAGAATTCCAGATTCGCAAAAAAAAAAGCCTGAGAATTCCACAGCCTCTCCAACTATACAACTCCCTTCACCTGCAGCAACGGCACATCAACGACATGCCCTGCAACCGCCGCCATGGCGTTGGCCTGCCGCTGCCAGCACCACGCCGTCGTGCCCGGACTACTTCCGGTACATCCACGACGACCTGCGGCCCTGGCACTCCGGCGCGGGGATCACACGCGACGCCATGGAGCGCGCTCGCAAGTACGCCTACTTCCGGCTGGTCGTCGTGGGCGGCCGCGCGTACGTGGAGACTTACCAAACCGCCTTCCAGATGCGCGACGTCTTCACGCAGTGGGGCATCCTGCAGCTGATGCGCCGCTACCCCGGCCGCGTCCCCGACCTCGACATCATGTTCGCCTGCGACGACCCGGGCCAGGTGCGCGCCGCCGAGTTCGCGACGCCGTCCGACGCGCCGCCGGTGTTCCGCTACTGCAAGGACAAGTCGACGCTGGACATCGTTTTCCCCGACTGGTCGTTCTGGGGCTGGCCGGAGGTGGGCATCCGGCCGTGGACGCCCATGCTGGCGGAGATTGAGCGCGAGAACAAACGCGTGCCGTGGACGCACAGGGAGCCGCTCGCGTTCTGGAAGGGCAACCCCGACAGATACCGCATACGCCACGACATGATGAAATGCAATGTCTCCAACGGCAAGGAATGGAACGCCCGACTCTTTAACCAGGTACATACAACTTCCAGTACTGAACAAGATTACTCTAAAATCTGTCATTGGCAACAAAGAAAGTCACCGGTTACTGAATCCACAAATTAACCCTTCTTACCTTCATCTCTGGCTTTAGGACTGGGGGAAAGAGAGACAAAACGGTCTCAAAGATTCCAGCATTCCCAAGCAATGCTTATACAGGTTTGTATCTCGTTTTGGATAACGCCCGCCCATGCCTCCAGTGTTTCAAATTTTTATGATCGATCGATGATTGATTAATACATACATTCAGGTACAAGATATACATCGAGGGGAACGCATGGTCAGTGAGCGAGAAGTACATCCTGGCGTGCAACTCGCCTGTGCTGTTCGTGGTGACGCCCTTCCAGGACATCATGTCGAGAGGTCTCGTCGCCGGCAAGCACTACTGGCCCATTGACCGGAACCGCATATGCGAGTCCATCAGGTTCGCCGTCGACTGGGGTAATCAGCACGCCGTCTGCGTCGCTTCCAGCAGCCCTCCTCGCCGCCGCCAGCGTGTACTTTCCGCCGCCGCTGCTGCTCCTATGGCCGTTGTTGGGAGACTTCTCCCCCATTGCTGCCGCCGAACTCCTCCGATCACCGCCGCCAAACGCCCAAGGCTCTGAACCCTTCGGCTCTGATGACAATTGTTAGTTTTTTTGAAGGCTATGATCTACTCTCTCACTCTCTGAATTTTCTGTGATGAACTCAACACGAACACGAGGTGGAAGAGAAAACACAGAGACACAATCACAGGGAGAGAGAGCTGTTTTTGCGACGTGTGACTTCTGCGTCCTTTTCGTTCCATCCTTTTATTCCGAGCAATGCTACATCTACCCTACAAAAACATCTTACGGGCAACCACCTACAGGCAAACCAAATCAGTATGTGCTCCACAATTTAAGGAGTGGAGAAAATCAGGACCAAACACCAGCCACCACGTCAGCCCGTAAGCACATCGCGTAGGATAGTTTCTGTAGGTCTAGGAAATTCCGTCAGTTAACAAACTGAACGAGAACAGCGCCACGAGCCAAATTCAGCGCGTACCATCCCACGTGCTTGGATCGTGCCGATGCGAGAAATAAGCAACGAATATGAATAAGCCGCAACGTGAACAAAGCACGCTTCTGACGCCTACCATGCAGTCTTCATGCAGCTAAACAAACACCGCATGAGGCTACTGCTTATGTAGCTACTGAAGCAAAAAAAAACAGAGAGGATAACTGACAGATACAGCGAGGTTAACACTAACACTCCTCCTGCTTCACCGAAGTAAAACATGGCATATCGGATATCACAGTTGTCACATGAGCTACTGTTATTCGTTAGTCCGTGCACACGGACAGATGCAGGTACAAGATTACACTACCCAGAATCAAAGCTGCTAAGATAGCTACGGCCGTCCAGAAATTAAACTAGGTAGATAGTAGCAGATTACTGTAACCGAACTGAATGGAAATTGTAAGGTTGCAAGTTAACTAGAAAGCATAAGGTAAATCAAAATATCAAACTACTAATGAGTGCTCGAGCAGCTTGAATCAACAATGCAAAGGAATCCATCACCCCCGTCATCCCTTGACAGCCAAGACAGGTGAAGTAATGAACAGAGTGGCTACTGGATATATGGTGAGTCACTCGTGACTCGTCCGTCCTGCAGCGAAGCGAGCAAAATGAATTGGACGTTCGTTGGATTGATGGTTCGGCTTCGGCCTCGCCGGCCATGCAGAGGCGGCGACATCATCGCAGAGTACAGGCGGACCTTCACGTACTCAGTCCATCCCATTAACCAGCAACAGAACCAGTGACATCTCGTTCTTTTCATCTCCTCCTCTCCTGTCCGAGCGTCGACGTCGAGCCCTGTGCGCGGGTGGATGAGGGTCGGGTTGCGCGGCGGCGTGTGGCACTGGTGGAATAATAGGAATGAGCTTCGAGAAGGTGAAATGCCCGCTACAAGCTACAGCTGACGAGATCATCCGACGAGCCATCAGTCAGACGGAGGAGTTCATGCAGGTGTTCAGTAAAAGCAAGAAGAGAAAAGATGCAGACAAGTAGAACCCGCCGGTAGAGGGCCTTCTAGAGCTAAACTGTGACGCTGCATATACTCTGGGTCAGACCCATGCAACATAGGGAGTGGCCGTTAGAGATCTCCATGGCGAACTAATTCCGGCAAGAGCAGGAAAAGTGGAAGGAATCCATGTTGTTTTCGGTGGAGAGTTCCATGCAATGGAACATGCTGTGGATACTGATGTGGACATCGGAGCTATCCGGGTGGTTTTTGAGACTGATTCTGAGTTTCTTGCCTTAGCTCTGAACAGAAGAAGTCACGAATTTTCTCAGCTTGCACTGTCTATTGATGAAATGAAAATTTATTTGAATGCCTGGTTCTCTAGTAATGAAGTGCGTGATTGTAGACGCAATGCAAACAAACTTGCACATGAACTAGCTAATCTGGGCAAGACATGTAATGCCAATCAGATTTTAGTATGGGATGATGATGTACCGGTATAGGTTGCCGAAGTTTTGGTGGCTGATCTGCCCATTTTATCATAATAAAGGCTGATATTTTGAAAATATTTTTTCTAGAAACTGGCTGGCCAACACGGCATGCATCCTTGCATATACAAATTTAAGACATAATAAAATTTGGACAAATGTGTTGTTGACTGCTTGATCAAAGTGTACTAGGAAGAAAGTAGTGTTTTCCTTGAACAATTAGACGGTAAAATTTGTTTAGTTTACGGAACAGCTCCTTTGGGTAAATTATGTAGAGATTTAATCCCGTTTTGGATATTTTATCAAAGGAAATCAACTTAAGCTATATGATCCAAGGCTAATGAACTTTTGGATAAGTAACCAATTTTTTCACTAACATTTCATGTCATCTCAATCGTAGCTTCGCCCCCTCAGAGTTTTTCTTCAAAGTCTGCTACTATCGGAGAGGGTTTAAGAATCAATTGACAAGGTTCTCACTGACGTCTCATGGAACAATGTCTTGAGAAACCAAGAGAATAATGCAAGGTGGGCACTTGATGAAAAATCAAGATGATTACATTGAAAGGGCAAGAGTGGCAATAAAAAACCATAAAGAGGAAATGATGATCCTTACGGCCAACAAATCGACCATGGATGCAGAGGCGAAGGCGTACTACACAATATATCATCTACACATCTTACAATAAATGGGGATTGCAGTGGTGGAGTCGACGGCCCCAACACAGGCGGCACGCAGTAGATGAACCATCACGGCCGGCCATGGATGAGCCAACGTCTTTCATTTAAGAGAGTGGATTTTGTACACGCAGGGATGGGTACGTGAGCTATCATGTCCGTTTGTTACAGTTTGAGATTCGTGCCACTATTTTCAGGTCTCACATATTTGTGCACTAGAAAAATAGGTCCCATCACACTGTACTTTCCGCCAGTGCCCTGAAATCCAGTTGGAAGTAGCCTTTTCGCATACCACTGTACCATTCGTAGGCCATGCACCTTCTCCCTCTCGGCAGTCTCGTCAGCCCGCCCTTGGATGCCGCACCAGCGTGGTGACACCACCGCGCGTGCACACGGCCTACACGTTATCCGAGTTCGCCGTAAGCTCACCTAGCGCATGTGTCGCGCTCTCCCTGGCTGGAATGGTGGCACCGGCAGCGGCGTTCTCCGGCAGCTGCACAAGCTGGGCAATCACGCCCACCTTGACTAGCTTTCCTCTGTATGAATCTGAGCTCGCGATGACAGCTACGGCGCCGGCGGCCTCCTCTTGGATGCTCGAGCCTCGTGACTCGAGGAAGCCGACGAGCATTGCGACACCATCGTCCATGTCGATAGCGATGACACGCATGCAGGCCTCGTCTTCGGACACGAGCTCGCAGGTGGTGGCCAGCGCCTGGGCTCGCTGGAGTAGTCTGGACGGGGCCGCCTATCCTGACCCTGGAGAAGAGGTTGAAGAACCTCTTCGACGACGCCCGCGTCGGCGCCAGGTCTCACTGCGAGGATGCCTGGAACGGTGCCGGCGCGCTGGAGGAGGAGGCCATCTCGTTGAGCTGCCCCACGTGCACCTCCAGCTTGGTGCTGAGGCATCATGCGCACACACATGCCTCCGACAGAACATCGACGTGACCGAGGCCGGCAGCTGCACGATGCTGCTAGCTGAAGCTGATGTACACGGACGCCGGCGGCCGTGAGTCGAGCCACGAGATGACGCGGCCGGCTTCAACGTCAGCATGGTTGCCGCAGCCGGTCCTGGTGTATCAACACCCTCGGGAGCCCGACAAGCTTGAGGGGAGGCCCGCCGCTCGCCTTGGTAGCGCCCTCGAAGGCGCTCGGCGCACAACTCTTGGTGTTGGCCGTCATCGCCACCATGGTTGTTGCCATGTGTTGGAAAATGTTTTTTGTCGGGCACAATGGAGGCTGTGGAAGGCTGATGCATAGCACGGACCGGCACGGACGGCGGCGACCGTGCGTCGAGCCACGAGCCACGTGAAGTGCAGCACCGGCCTCGGGATGCCGAGGGCATCACACGCCTAGCTAGCCATCCACGGGTTGCGGGAGTCGGCCGACGAGGAAGTCCGGTCGGCGCGAGCAAGGCCTGGAGGTACACCTCCAACGGCTTGGTCATCTTTCCAAATGGACTCGAATACATGATCATGTCGACCATCTCGTCGGCGATCTCCAGCCCCTAGGCAGTCCGAGCTGCGGGCCATGGAATTGGAGCTCGAAAAGCTCGACGGCGAGGCTCGCCGCTCGCCTAATTGGTGGCGCCCTCGAAGGCGGCCATGTTGCGCGCGGTGTTGATGGGCGTGGTGACGACGGAGACGCGCGGCCTGCCGGCGGCGATGAGGTGTGTCGGGTCTACCATGGGGATGATGAGACCCTGCGCCACCGTCGGAACACCAGGATGTGGCCATGTGCAACAAGAAGATGAGGAGCGTTGAATTACTGTACATGCACATGCACTACTAGGATCCTAATCTTTTCCTAGGGTCAAGAAACACTCGGCTATCTCTCGATAACCGTCGATTATTACCATAGCCGAGAGTGGACCGTCGGCTATTTACTCGTAGGGGATGCTTGGTCAGCCATTTCTGTGATACCCGACAGTGCCTTCGGTTATCCTCAGCCTACGGTAAAACCCCGACGGTGTGTCGTCGGGCTCTTCTTGGTCAACACTTTTTTTGTGAATAGCTGACGAGATTAATCCCTGACAATTACCCCTCATTTATTATAATTTCTTACTGTATTAGATGACCGTCATTTGTTTTTTTGCTTACCGTTATCCTCCCCGTCAGCTAAGGGAATAGCCAAGAGTGTATGTGCACCGTCGGGTTCGTTAATAGCTAACAGGGTTCCATCACCGTGGGTGCAGAGAATAAGCGAGAGGTAGTACCATCATCAGCGATATTAATATCTTACAGTCCATCATACCCTAGGCATAATACAAAACCGACATGTAGGTACCCCACGTGGATTAACCTACAGGATGTACGCACTAGACAGTACTGCCAATCCTGTAGATAATCTTCAGGCAACATTGCAAAATAGGATATAAGTTAACCCCACGCAACAAAGGAACATAGGATCAAGTATGAAGTTTTGGTTCTGGAATAAGAACAATAATTTTCTTGATCATCCATCTATATAATCTGGAAATGCAAAAGTAGAAGTAAACAGAAGTAATTTGTCCTAAACAAATTGGGATAGGTAATGTAGACTAGCTAGAAACATCAATCTTTCTCTAGACTGCGGCATTGAAACATTGCTTCATCTCTGATGACTTCAGGAAATCAAAACTCTAATTAAAATCTGCCCAATCGTCTTCATTGTCAAGATGATTGTTACCACCATCAATGTCGCTTCCAGTGCCCTAAGAAATAACATACTAGTTGTAAGCCATGAAATATCAGTGATATGCAATAAGGTGTGAAAATTTTAAAGAAAGATATGGACATACTACTTGTACTGACTAGTAAATAATTTGATAGTTATTCCGATTTTCAAATTTTCAAAGTTCTAATAATGTCACTAAGACTTGGCTCTCTAGTCTGGGAGCTTGTCATTATCAACTGCTTCTTGATCGAGTATTTCACCAACAGCAATGCCAAGGTTTAGTTCAGCAGGGAGCCTAACAACCTTTAAAGAAGTTGCATCACCTTGCATTTTTTATATATGTAATGCATTAGCTTACGTATTATGCTACAACCAAACATAGCCTCGCCACCTGTACATGGAGAAGTTTAATCTACTAAATCTGAAGATACTGTATGACAATATGCTAGGGTTTTACTTTATTATTTTCTAGAAGGACAACATTGCAAAAGATTCCAAATAAATCTATTCATGTATGTGGATCCTGGCCTTTCAAAATTCAGCTTCCTAGTTGCATGCTAACCAGTTTTGAGTTCTAAATAATCAGTTATGTTGTTAGGCATGGGAAGAATGTTCATTGATCAAGCTCCATACTGGCCATCAAATTTATGGTGAGAATATTGAAGAAATTATGTTTATCTTACATGTTCAGATCCATATTGACCATCGTTGCCACTGTAGTATTCCCATTCAGAATCATATGTGTCCTATATATATGAAACAGAAAGAACCTTGAATTAGTTGCTGCATATAAATATAAAATGTTTACTTCAGAATTAAAGTGTCTGCAACTCTACACTTAAAATTGTTCGTTAGCATGTTTGGTGCTAAACTTACCGACGCATGATGTGCACCTTCCCGCATCAGAGCATCAAAGTCTAGACCTCCTTGATTTGTCAAAGCCTATAAAATGCACAATCAGCACAAATCCATTGCTATATTCTCCTATTTACAAAGAAGTATTTTTTACCCGCACAACATGTGTCACGCCTCGCAGTTGTTCATTCTCCCGTTGTAGATTGCGATTTTCCCTCCGTAGACATTCATTTTCACTAACAGATTGTTCCGGCTGTGATACTTTGATCCTTGTTGACTTAATAGTGGACTTCTCTACTTTGTCAAATGCCTCATTAGCAATCCCTAGCCTGCCATGTGGCATTCTACCAGCTTTTTCATAGATGACAGATCCATCAAATTCTGGATGCTCCTCTACCCAACGTGGCCCATATAGATCACTCATTCCATCATCAAATTTTTCCTTTTTCAAAGATGAAGAATGAATAAGTAACATGAAGATATGAAGAATAGTAGTGCAAAAATAGAATTGATAGAACTAAATGGCTAAATAAGTTGTACATGCCCTCAAATATTGGGAAGTTGTAAATTTGATGATATCAACATGGTCACATACATGTATTATTATACCAACATGAGCAAAGTTCAAGAAAAAGTGCAACAAAGATGCAGGATTACACATGCATATTCTCAAAGACAGAAGGTGTAGAAGCAACGACTAACCCAACGTTCTGTTGTTTTTTGGCTACACATCTGCCCACGATTGTTCCCTCGCTTCAATTTGTGTGTGTGTTGCCAAGCACCAGCAAGTCCTGGGTCTTTACCAGTTGTGCGTTTCTGCATTTTAAAGAAATATAAATATGATCGAGTACTCTTCTATAGCAGTAACTAAATACGGAAATACACTTCAGAGAAAAGTTACCAGATATTGGCGCGTAGCGACTAAGCTTCTTGCACCACCAGAATGGTAAACCGTGTCTCCATTAGCTAGTCTATTCCTCTTCCCACGTAAAGATTTGTTTCTGGACTCCGGCGTGCTCCAGTGCTCGCAAAGTAAGCGCCAACCATCGCTGGTACCAAAGTCAGCTGGTTTCATAGAAATTAGTTCTTCAACAGTTGGCCAACGATTACCCTCCTCGTCTTCTTCCTCGATCACATTTCCGCGCTTGTATAACCTTTTGATGGCTGATTTCTTTTCCTCATGTATCATCTGCCTCACTTTCTCAATGAGGTTCAACTCCAAGGTATTTTCTGCTTTAGGTTGGTCTGGCGTATTGCACTTGAAACGCCACTGTAACAATATGTATGGTTTCGTTAGAGAATGAAGGGCTCTACCAAGAAATCAGAAGTAAATAAGGAAAACTTGACATTCGTCAACAATATATATCAGCTGAGTTTGTGTCTGCAAAGTTAATCTACAGGTATACCAAGTTTTCAGCACTTGAATCCATAATGGGAACCAAATAATCAATGGCATGGTCATGCTATGAATTTATCAAAAGATCTATCATGGAGATTGTATTTTCCTTGCTGCAACCAAAAGGATGGTGTATTTAGACTGAGTGGTCGTGTATGTAGAAAACATATCTCTATTATCCTAGTGCTCTTGCTGATTCTAGAATTTGTGGTTCAGAAATAATATGGAGAAAGCATTGAAACTAACTAACTTACCCAAAATTCTTCCTTAATTCTAGAAGCTGAACTTTGTACTCGAGGATTACTTGACCACTTGTAATCATTCCAAGTCAACACAGGTTTCTTATTATCATTTGGACCAACTGGCTCTGGATAATACTCGCGTACTAAAGCGCCTTGCACCAAGGATGGTTCGCGAGCTTTGTATGGGTGCTTTTCCCATCGTCTGTTATGGACACAAACAACATGGTATTAGAGTAGGAATGAGCATCAAACAAAAACCAAATAACTCAAATTCTTAGTACTGACATGCCGATAGGTATGATGAGGGGTCGATCAGTCTCCTCAAGTCTGTCACCACTTGTAGTCTTGGATCTAGGGGTTCTAGTTGTTCCAGTCTGTGTAGTTGACTGAGATGACCCATTGGCTCTAGCTGAAGCAGTGGAAGATCCATTTCTAATAACTCTTGAAACAGGTCTATGATTCAGGCGCCTAGTCGTTTGCAGGCTCATTAGAGACAATATAAAAAGTAAGAACTACACAATTATAAAATACATATGTGGAGATCAAACAAAACACAATATATCAAGTAAACTCATGACACTGAAAGTATACTAGACTCGGTAATGCTCAGTACTTCTACAACATGAATATAATTGAACATGTCATGCACACGAAAATCATATGATTAGTAATCATCATTATCATATTCAGAATCAGGCAGAGATTTGCTATCCTCATCTTCTTCCTCCTCTGTCTCTTCTTCTCTTTCCTCTTGTGTTGGCAATTCTTCTTCTTCATCACTACTATCATTGCTACAGATGTCGTCCAAAGGTTGTTCATTTCTTCTATTCTTTTCTATAGTTTCAATTTCAGAGGGATCAAGCACATCATCAGACTGATTTGAAGACGTCATGATCTCATCAATGAAGATTCCAATATCTACAGAGAGACTACCCTGCTGACTATCTTCTTGGAAAAAATCATTTTCAGTTGGTGTGTCTTGTGAATTGTCATCTAGGTTGCTCAATCTACTACTTGGTTGTATCTTGTATACAACCTGCCAATCACGAAGATCACGCTTTGGAGAAGGATATTTCAAGTAATAAGCTTGTGTAGCTTGGTGAGCCATGGCAAATGGTTCAAAGTTTGCAAGCTTTGAAGATGACTTTATCTCCACCAAACCTATTTTTGCATCAGACCTCATACCCTTAGTTGGATCAAACCATCGGCATTGGAAGAGTACCATCTCAATTTTTCTGCCAGCAGTAAAGGACAATTTGATAATGTCCTCAATCACACCATAGTAGTCTAGTTGTTCGTTGTTTGGTGCACCACCATCGTTGTTGTGTGCCGTTTCTTCTCTTCCAAAAGCAGAGGAGCCGTCCTCGTCCATCGCACAGGTGAAGCAACCTCAAACGTCTGAGAGGATGCAGGTTCGAAGGCTGGACATTGGTGTTGGGGAAAAGTGGGCGAGTACGTTATGCTCGGGATAGTCTCAGGAGATACCGAAATTTTGGGAAATAGTGGGAGGCGAGAGCGCGAACTCTGTTCGTGGGCGGCGGGAGCGCGAATTCTGTTCGTGGGCAGCGAATGCGCGAATTCTGTTTGTGGGCGCGCCAAATTAGCATGGAACCCGGTTTGGTGCGTCGTTCCCTCGCCCGGAATCGAAGTATGGGTCGCGACCAGAACGAACGAACCCCAAAATCACAAAAAAAAAAGTAAATTAAAATTCACGAACAAGCACACTTTTTTGTAGAAAGTATTAGCAGGGGCGTGAACAAGCAATTTTGATAGGGGTTCATCTTCATCGAAACATACCAGATAGTCGGCGCTGCCCGGGCTCGAGCGAGCTCTTGCTGCCATGCATAGTCGCAGTCCGTGTCAGGGCAGACACTCGCATCGGCACGGCCGAACAGGCATGCTCGCTGCCGCCACTCATATGCGCCGCACGACGCCGTTCATTGATGTGCACCACCGGCTGCACGAGATGCTCTGCCGCTTGAGGATCTCCTTTAGGGCTTTGCGGCTCTTTCACGGTCTTGATCTATTAATGCGCAGCCGAGATTAGACGATGGAGCTGCATCGGGAATTTTGGTGGATTTGGGGCTAGGCGGTAGAGAGGATGGAGCTACCTGCAGCTCGTATAGGTTGACTAGACTGCTTGACCACCGCATAATAGGTGTACCACCAGAAGGGATAAAGTTCAGCTTTCCCAACTCGGTACTACACGCCGTCGTACACGGTAGAAATTAAACAGTACCAGAAAAGCAAAACCAAAATTTTGAGAGCAACCTAAGTAACCTAGCTAAGCTAATAACTATTTTTTAGGAATTTAATTTAATAAAAGGTCGAAAATCATAAATATTCTAGGAAACTATGGATTTTGAAAAAAATAGTTTCAATTAATGGTTAAGTCTTTCAAAAACTTTTCTTGAACATTTCCTCTTTTCCAAATTAGGTGTTATAGTTTAAAATTTTCTTTCATGTATTTTATTCATTAAATATTTTAAGAAAATAAAACATCAATATTTTCTTGCTTCCGTTTTCAGAACTTCACCTATATTATGCTAGCATATCTCGTGAAACCACTACACCATTATCGTCAACACTCATTTCAAAATCGAGGAGGACCAAATAAGAACCATTTTTATTTAAGAAAGAACCAAGATATATTATAGTACTCCCTCCGTCCCACGAAGAATGCAAATTAGATGCATCTCGGATACTAAATAGCATCTAGATACATCTTAATTTTAACAACTCTTAGACATTCTTCATGCGACGGAGGGAGTATGATGGGTGGGTAGCCAAATCTAGATTTCGGCAACAATTTTGGTAACGGATGATGAGTAAAACCACCAAATTTTGTGTTTGAGTTTTTCTATCTTCCCATTCATCTCCACTATAAAGACAAGTAACCTAGAGTCAATTTTACCCCTTGGTCTGTATTTTATGACCGTCGGGTATTACTTACTAATACCCGTGCGTTGCACTTCACTGTCGGGTATTGCACATGATAACCATAGGTTTTGTAGTCCCGCTCGGTTATGTATTGTTACTGTCGAGTATTATGGTAGATAACCGTGTGTCTAATGGGGACTCTCGGCAATTGTTCACGCCTGTCGGCCATCTTAGTATATGAATGTGTGGTTTTTCAAACCCCTCGGTTATTTCATGAGACCGTCGGATATTAGTGATTATAGGTGTGTGGTTGACTTTAACTCTAGGATATTTATCACACCGTAGGCTATTTAACTAATTACCGAAGGGACCGGTGACCCGTCGGTTATTATTCAACGACTGTCGGTAAATACTAGGATTCTAGTAGTGATGCGTGGTACTGCTCACTCGTTCTCTCGTCCCGCTGGTTCCTCGCGTCTCGCTCTCACTCCATGGCATGGCAGAGAGCCTCGGGACCCGTTCAATCAATTACGGAGTAGTAGTTGCTTTACGGAGATTGATAGCTCGTGCACCCATCCGTGTGTACAAATGCATTTCCCTTCATTTAAACTCTATGATTTCATTTAAACTCTATGATGTCATTTAAACAACTCTATGATATGTAATATGTGTGGCTGGAATATATATGTGTAGCATTTTGACGGGTAGGGGCATTGAATTTAGGCATATGGAGAGCACCGCTGGAGATTGCTCTCTTAGGGCAAGTACAATGTGAGATGTTTAGATGGATGATTAAAAAATAAAGCAAACGTTTTGCTAAGCGTTGGTGCTTATTTGTACATGGAAGATGATTAAAAAAAAGATTGTCTAAAAGGCTACCGCATATGAACCACTACGGGAGAGCACAGATGTGCCGACGGCCGCCGTGTGTGCCGACGGCCAAATATCGGGGCCGTCGGCACAGAAGCATCCGGACCGCGGCGATAAAGATGGCCGTCGGCGTTAAAATGGCCGTCGGCACAAGCCGGTTGTGCCGACGGTCACCGTCGGCATAGTTCCGGCCGTCAGCACAGACCAGATCCGGCCGTCGGCACAACATTTTTTTTCTTTTTTTTTTACTACAGACTGTGCCGACGGTTATACTGCTCAGCATAGCTTTTTTCTATTTCGCACGACAGTCTTCAAAAAATCATAACTAAATCATTCTAATTGAGAAAAATAAGTATAATATATCAAATTTTGCAGAAAAACAAGATCTATCATAGAAAAATATAAAAAATGAAATATTTCAAATACATAAACAAATATTTTTAGAAATGAGCTATAATGTTCAAGGTTTCATGGCTTTCACACACGCCAAAAATGAAAAAATTGTCGCTCGTGAGTCGGATTAGAAATCCGCGTCCGGGGACTTGCCTCCCATCCTAGGGTCCACACATGTGCCAAATATGATCTCGTTTCGGCAAACTATGCCATGCCGAGGCCGTTTCCCACCTCATTTCCTCTAAAATCCATAGAACTCCGGACGTGATAGCCCTTTTCGTGAAGGATTTTTCAAAATAATTGCCGTATCCCAGTTTTAACAAACGGAATAGTTACTATGACATATAAAATGACGTCACGCGGCTCCGTGGGATTTTTGGACTTCGTTCAAATTGTCATCTGGCCAAAACAGGACCCCCGGGACATGCGGTATCGCCGTACCGGGCGTGCGGGTGCACCCATTTACGAACAAACTAAACGGACAAAAATTAGGACATATAATGATGCGTCGTAGAACTTAAAACAATTTTTCCGGAATTTCTGGAGCGACGGATAGTTCACCCCTAGTTCAAATCTGGTCAGTTTCCAGCGGATTCGACGGGACACCGCCGGAGGCCGCATGGGTTCCCAAAATGCTAACGAGTCCACATGTCTTGTGATAGGTGGTGTGTAGGTGGTCTACTATCATTGCACGGAGGTTTCATGTCATAGTAAAATGCGCCCCATGTAGCTGCTTCACAAATAAAAAACCGTTTGGGCACGCTAAAAATGAAAAGATGGTCGTACGTAGGTCGGTTTAGAAATCCGCGTCCGGGGTCTTGCTTCCCATCCTAGGGCCCACACACGTGCCAAATATGATCTTGTTTTAGCAAACTATGCCATACCGAGGCCGTTTCCCACCTCATTTCACCTGAAATCCATAGAACTCCGGACGTGATAGCCATTTTCATGAAGGGTTTTTAAAAATAATTTCCGTATCCCAGCTTTGACAAACGAAATAGTTACTATGACATATAAAATGACGCCACCCGGCTTCGTGGGATTTTTTTGACTTCGTTCAAAAAGCCATCTGGCCAAAACAGGGCCCCGGGACATGCGGTATCGCCGTACCGGGTGTGCGGGTGCACCCATTCGCGAACAAACTAAACGGACAAAAATTAGCACATATAATGATGCATCGTTGAACTAAAAACAATTTTTCCGGAATTTCTGGAGCGACGGATAGTTAACCCCTAGTTCAAATCCGGTCAGTTCCCAGCGGATACGGTGGGACACCGCCGGAAGCCGCATGGGTTCCCAAAAAGCTAACCCCTGCACATGGCATGTGATAGGTGGTGCGTAGGTGATCTACTATCATCGCACGGAGTTTTCACTTCATACTAAAATGCGCCCCATGTAGCTGCTTCACAAATAAAAACCGTTTCGGCACGCTAAAAATGAAAAGATGGCCGACCGTGGATCGGATTTGAAATGCGCGTCCGAGGTCTTACTTCCCATCCTAGGGCCCACACACGTGCCAAATATGATCTCGTTTCGGCAAACTATGCCATGCCGAGGCCGTTTCCCACCTCATTTCCCTTGAAATCCATAGAACTCCGGACGTGATAGCCCTTTTCGTGAATGGTTTTTCAAAATAATTGCCGTATCCCAGTTTTTAACAAACGGAATAGTTACTATGACATATAAAATGACGTCACGCGACTCGTAGGATTTTTTTGACTTCGTTCAAATTGCCATCCGGCCAAAACAGGACCCCCGAGACATGCGGTATCGCCGTACCGGGCGTGCGGGTGCACCCATTCGCGAACAAACTAAACGGACAAAAATTAGCACATATAATGATGCGTGTTTGAACTAAAAACAATTTTTCCGGAAATTATGGAGCGACGGATAATTGACCCCTAGTTCAAATCCGGTCGGCTTCACGGCGGATACGGCGGGACACCGCCGAAGCCGCATGGGTTCCCAAAAGCTAACGCGTGCACATGGCATGTGATAGGTGGTGCGTAGGTGATCTACTATCATCGCACGGAGGTTTCACTTCATACTAAAATGCGCCCCGTGTAGCTGCTTCACAAATAAAAACCGTTTGGGCACGCTAAAAATTAAAAGATGGCCGACCGTGGATCGGATTTGAAATGCGCATCCGGGGTCTTACTTCCCATCCTAGGGCCCACACACGTGCCAAATATGACCTTCTTTCGGCAAACTATGCCATACCGAGGCCGTTTCCCACCTCATTTTCGATAAAGTCAGTCAAATTTAAACTAGAGGTACTTGATCTAATGCTCATGATTATTGGGTAAGTTAACTTTGTAGGTTCAAAAGATGATATGGATGTCATATTTGTATTCCTCTCATTTTTCTGATCAATTTAGACATATTATTTGCCAAATTCGCATTTACTGATATTAATTATTTCTTATTAAATAAAAAACAAAAAATAAAATCATTTAATTGTATTTCAAATTCTATATTATTATTATTTATATATATTCATTGTTGTTTACTTAAATAATTGTTTAGAATTTAAAAATATAGAGGTGTGACATCACGGTCAAAGGGTTAATATGATAGATATGGTAATATTAACATCAAGGTGTTATTTCTTTCGGGAAGCTCATCCGAAGAGAACCAAGAAGTTAAGCGTGCCGGGGCAGGAGTAGTGTGAGGATGGGTGACCAACTGGGAAGTTTGACCATAAGTGCAATTTGACCTAAGATTAAGTGTACTAAGTGTGATTGTGAAAGATTAACAAGTAAAAAAGTAAAAAAGTAGAAGAAGAAAAGTGAAAAAAAAAATTATTTTTTTTTCAATTTTTTTTTGAATATTTTTTCGAAAATAAATTTGAAAATTTTGAAATACTATGCCGACGGTGTTACCGTCGGCACAACAATCTATGCCGACGGCCAATCTGTGCCGACGGTGATTGGGCGATCCCGACCGGAACTATGCCGACGACGCTATGCCGACGGTCACCGTCGGCACAGCCTGTGCCGACGGCCTTCTAGGCTGTGCCGACGGCTGGCGGCCGTCGGCATACAACATCTCTCCCGTAGTGAACCCAATCAAACCGATTTGGTATCCGAAATACGGTGACAATGTTGAAGATGGTCTAAAAGCATCTCTAGCCGCGTCCTCCAAAGTGAGCCCCAAACGACGCCGGATTGAACATTTGGGGGACACCTCCGCTTCGTACCGTGCTTGGGACGGGTCTCTCCCCAGCCGCGCCCCCGCCCCCAAACGCGTCCCCCAAACTTGTTTATCCATTAGAATAATTTTTTTGTTTTTGGTTGTATTTTCATTTAAATAGACAAACTAATACATAATTTGGAACATGGTTAAATCATCGAGAAAACTTAACTAGTGTTGGCCTCACAGATTTCGTGTGTTCGCTGCCAAGAAAGAACACTCTCAAACACTCTTAGTCACCCAAACTGGAAAATGCAGCTGTCTCTTAGCCATGGAGCGCGCTCGCAAGTACGCCTACTTCCGGCTGGTCGTGGTGGGCGGGCGAGCGTACGTGGAGACGTACCAGGTCGCCTTCCAGATGCGGGACGTGTTCACGCAGTGGGGCATCCTGCAGCTGATGCGCCGCTACCCCGGCCGCGTCCCCGACCTCGACATCATGTTCGCCTGCGACGACCCGGGCCAGGTGCGCGCGGTGGAGTTCGCGACGCCGTCCGACGCGCCACCGGTGTTCCGCTACTGCAAGGACAAGTCGACGCTGGACATCGTGTTCCCCGACTGGTCGTTCTGGGGATGGCCGGAGGTGGGCATCCGGCCGTGGACACCGATGCTGGCGGAGATTGAGCGCGAGAACAAACGCGTGCCGTGGACGCAGAGGGAGCCGCTCGCGTTCTGGAAGGGCAACCCCGACAGATACCGCATACGCCACGACATGATGAAATGCAATGTCTCCAACGGCAAGGAATGGAACGCCCGCCTCTTCAACCAGGTACGTACTACTTTCAGTAGTCAACAAGAGTGCTCTAAAATCTGTCAATAGCGACAAAGAAAGTCACCGGTTACTGAATCCACAACTTAACACTTTTTACCTTCACCTGGCTTTAGGACTGGGGGAAAGCGAGACAAAACGGTCTCAAAGATTCCAGCATTCCCAAGCAATGCTTATACAGGTATATATTTCGTTTTGGATAACGCCTGCCCATGACTACAGTACTGTTTCAAAGTTTTATGATCGACCAATGGTTGGTTAATACTAGTACATACATTCAGGTACAAGATATACATCGAGGGGAACGCATGGTCAGTGAGCGAGAAGTACATCCTAGCGTGCGACTCGCCGGTGCTGTTCGTGGTGACACCCTTCCAGGACATCATGTCGAGAGGTCTCGTCGCTGGCAAGCACTACTGGCCCATTGACCGGAACCGCATATGCGAGTCCATCAAGTTCGCTGTCGACTGGGGCAACCAGCACCCTGTTGAGGCGCAGCTCATCGGCGAGCAAGGCAGCCGGTTCGCCCGAGAGGAGATGGGCATGGACTACGTCTACGACTACATGCTGCACCTGCTCACTGAGTACGCCAAGCTGCTCCGGTACAAGCCCACCATCCCGGAGAAAGCCGTCGAGATCTGCACCCACTCCCTGGCATGCCCTGCCGACGACCAACACCGGCCCTGCATGATGGATTCCATGGAGAGGCGAGCCGCCGACTCTGATCCGTGCACGCTGCCGCCACCCTTCACCACGGCTCAGGCAAAGGAGATGGCCGACAAAGAGGAGGAGTTGCTAAGAAACATTCAGAAGATGGAGAAGACGCATGCTGCTCGGCCTTGACGAGCAAATTTACAATATTTGGTGAATAATATAAGGAGAGAAGCAAATCAAACTTATTTCTCATAACTAGATGATCCATTGCTCCACCAGCGCAAATGACAAAATCAGGCCCGCCAGGCGGTACGGGAGGAGGAGGAGGCGGCGCGGCGGGAGGAGGCCAGGCGCCGCGCCGACGAGGACCGCCGCCAGGAGCAGCGGCGCCAGGAGGCCAGGCGCCACGCCTGGCAGGAGAGACAGCAGCGCCTCAGGGAGGAGGCGCTGCTCCGTGCGCCGCCGCAGCGTCGGGTGGCTCCGGACCCCCACTCGCCATGGGAGGAGGCCCTGTGGTCTCTGATACGTCTCCGACGTATCGATAATTTCTTATGTTCTATGCCATATTATTGATGATACCTACATGTTTTATGCACACTTTATGTCATATTCGTGCATTTTCTGGAACTAACCTATTAACAAGATGCCGAAGTGCCAGTTCCTGTTTTCTGCTGTTTTTGGTTTCAGAACCCCGCCGCCGGCCCTGCTCCGCCGCCGGCCCTGCTCCGCCCCGGCCGCCCGCCGTCCCCCGCCCCGGCCATGGCCACGCTCTGCTCCGGCCGCCGCCCGCTCCAGCTCCGGCGGCCGCCCCGGGTGGTAGACCTCTCGGAATTACCCGAGCTCGAGTCCCCCTGACTGGTTTCTTCGGCCCCGCTGGAGGTTCCTTCAGTGGAGGCCTGTAGGAAAGAATACAAGCGTGTTGTAAACAAATTTTTGAAAGCGGACAAGTGTCTACAGGGTCTGAACCGACTTACACGCAAGCTTTCTTGGGCCGGAGCTTTACGCTTCAGGGTTTTCCTGGCAGCCACCTTCCTCACTGCCGTCCTCGCCTGAGTCGAGGCTCGGGGGGCAACTGGCCCCGAAGATGCTTTACTCTTGGGAGCCGATTTCGGTGAAATCGGCTGACTCTGCATTATGACTTTCTTCAGGGGTGGCGAGCTCTGGCAGAAGAGAACCACTGGTGCCGGAGGAAGGAATACGAAAGGGGAACCGTCGGCTTGTGTGGGAGCCGGACCATCTTGTTGCTGCCAGGAGAAAGAGTCAGGTCACAAACGTCCCCCAAAGGGATTTGGGGCGCGCCGGACCAAAAATGCGTTCCAGCCGCGTTCGAGTCTAGACTATCTAGACTCACTTTTTTTTTAGAACTGAACCTTTATATAACTTGTCCGAACCGGAAACCAAAAAAGAGACAATGTAGGTCGTGCTCACCTTGTTCTGTCCAAACCGGCTTGTTTCACTTTGGATGCCAATTGCATCGTTTCACTTTGTAGGCGAATATCAACCAGCCTACGCACCGTAGACTAGACGGACTAGCAAACAGGCATCGTGGCTTCGATTTCTCATTTAACGATCAAGCCATATAAACCTACGCACTAATTAAAGCACCCATTACATGAGGAGTCGATCAATGCACGCTACGGATGGATCAACTCATGAGAAAAACAAATACGTACTCCATAAAGATCCATCGGAAGAAAACCTGGCTCGCTTATTGGGGCCTAAGATTGATCAATCGATCCATCGATTCCACGAAAACCTCAACTGCTCGCCTGACTACCCCGCCGGTTAATACATAATTCATGGTCGAAAACCTCTCACGGAACGAAACCAGCCCAAAAGAAACAAATCAAATGAAAACAACTATGGATACCTGGTGGATCGATGCGCCGCTACCCCGCCGATGGATTTGACGATGAGGGTGGCGGCACGCAGATTTGGAGCAGAGTGCCCTCGCCTCACCGATCTGATGTACTTGACGATGAGGATGGTGGCTCGGCACGCCGATCCGTCCGTACGGTGGCTCGCCTCGCCGATCCCTCCGTACGGAAAATCCCAGGCGTTTCAGTGATTTATTTTGCTAGCTGTTGCAGCGAGCCAGAGAACTACCACGCGGCCGGGTGCACATCGTCAATTAGTTAGTTTGCTTCCCCTTTTTTCTCTACTCGAAACACCAGAAGTGAAACAAGGACGGAGTGATGCGGCCATCGATTTCAACAAAAAGCATACATGCGCAACATCGGTTTGAACAAAAGCATGCCGGTTTGTGTTTGTGTGGTTAGCAAAGAAAAACCAGGCGAGATATAGGTAGGGTATAATAAGTCGTGGTTGAAGACTTCTCACAGAACCAGGCGACAAGAAACAAATCAAATGAAGAGAACTGCCGATACCTGGTGGATGCGCCGTCCCGCCGATGTACTTGACGATGAGGACGGCGGCTCACATGTACGGGCACACAGCTTTGGGAGACCATCTCGGAGCAAAGTGTGCTCGCCTCGCCGAACTTGACGGACGAGTTCGATCTGAAGTAAGATTTTTTCTGCGAGTCTGATCGAATTTTGGTACACACCTATACACCAATGAAAATGGAAAAGACGGTCAAAATGCAGTTCTGGCTACTAATCAAACCCAAACACGAGACGAAGAAATACCTAGTCACACAAGAGATCCCCGTTGCATCATCTACCACCAACAACTGGACGAACGGATCCATCTGAAACATCTAACCACCCACTCACCCAGCGCCAGCTCTCCTTCCCCTATGTCAATTCTTACAAATAGATTGAGTTAACATAAGGACGACAAAATCTTGAAGACATATAATGCTGACAATGGAATCGACTATGTTGATGGAGTGTCTCATCTACCTTTTCTTTGGATCCTCCTCTTTGCGGACCGCCCGACCGACCAAGATATGAGCCATCTCATCTCATCTCCTCTCCTCTCCTCTCCTCTCCGAGCAAGAGTCAAAGTCTAAGTCACACGCGACGCACGCGTAGGTAACCCTCCTCTTGGTATTTATAGACTAGGATGGCATGACAAAGTTGAGTTTTTCATTCAAACTTGGCGCCAATTTTTCGTTTTCGCCGGGTTGGCGCTACTTTTTCCTAGGTGTGTTTTCAATTCTGAGGCGGTAGGAAGAGATGTACGGTAAAGATGGAGGAATATGCGGATTGCTGACATGGCTGGTCAAACAAAATCACAAAATCACCACCTAAATAAGGCATGCAACATTACTGATTGCTCTCCGTGCGTTACGTTCCATGGGTCACCTTCCATTAGTCTCGCGATTTTTCCTCCTAATCCCCCTAGCTAGGATCCAGGACATTCCATCCGTATTTCAATCTGCCCTGCCTCGTTTGAAAAGTCTGTTTCGTTTACCGCGGTAATTAATCAGCAGCGGATTTATAGGGTGCACAATGCCGGATTTTTCCGGGACCCTGGACATGCGTGATATACCCGGGAAAATAGGCTAGAAACGTGCGCTGAGGGGTATCCTCAACAACGAATCAAGAACGGTTTTTTGGATTTGACATCGTAAATTTTGCAGGTCCGTGATTTACACCAGGAAATTTTGCGGATCCTCAACAATGAATCAAGCTCCCATCGGCACAAAATAGGATAGGGCAGTGTTCTCTGGCTAATGGCTTGGTAAGACATGGGGCAGTTAGAATGATTTTCCCTAAATCACGCTAGTAAATTGGGGCATCCAACTCTGACAAGGTAAGGTATAAATTCCCGATTTGCAGGGTACGAATTCTGCCCATGAATCAATCTGTGATTTATGTCAGCATTTTTACAACCATCATTTTTCCGCATGAGACTTGTGCAACACTCACCGGGATGTCTTTATGGAAGGAAAGAAATGTTCATATACGAGCTCAAATGTAGTACGGTAGGTATGAATGAGAATGGGGATTCAAGATCTCTAGGATTGGTGTAATTGTGACTTGCGCGCCGTCCAGAGCAACAAGACAATCATGTGGATGCACGTCGTACATGCATGAGTATTGGTATACAAACCTATCGACATAGTGACTTTATATAATAAAGCAATGCAAATGTATTAGCACTTGCCATTAATAGATCAATCAGGGTTGCACAGCTCCTTTCCTTAACATTAACACGCATTGTACGTACTATTTATATTGGTCGCCGCTCTTACAAAATGATGTCCACCTATCAGATCACTTCAACTTGAATATGAAAAACTATGAGATTGCGCGTCCCCGCCACATCCAATACTTGGCAAGAAAAACCCCCAATTTCTCAAACCAAGATTCCTCAATCCTCACAGCATACATCTTGCAACAACAAATTGTATAAAAATTAAAAGAGGCCCTCCAAAAAAAGTCAAAGATTCCAAATTTCATGCGATTTTGCTTTGACTCATTTAGCTCACAACATAGATACATAGCTAGCTCCGCTTCAAAGTTAAGCCTGATAAATAGCTTTGTGAATCACCACGAGAACGGTTGTTTGTAACGTACAGAGAGAACGGCTAATCATAACACACACTTTTGCTAGCTGAGAGAGTTCGAGGTGAAGACAATATAATAGCGAGTCTTCCTTCAGTCTTTGATGATAAGCTCACCTAGTACGAAATGAATGCATCATCAGTCCAAAAAAACATGAGAAACTGGACCGGCGGCGATGGCTCCCTCCATCCTGGTGACCACCACTCCACTTCTCCCCATTGCTAGTACCAAAAAGCATTCAAGTAGAAACTGAACCATCAATTAAGTAACATTCAAATACTTCGGAAGCACCATATCTACGATCTGCCAACCAGGTTCTGAGTATCATCTCCAGCATCGTAGAAACAACCTATAAACATTAATATTTTAAGAACAAGGAACACAAAAAAGAAATATAGATGTTGAAAGCACAAAGTTAAAAGTGCATACCTAATTTGATATTCAATAGGTATTGTATTTATGGTCCAAGTACATACTCAAAGAACTAGGTCTCATCCCACCTATACCAATTGTAGCGCCAACTTGTACAGCTTGAAAATAGCAAAGCGTCAACAAAGATGAAGGCTGCCAGTTAACATGTCACAACCTAGCACCCGAAAAAAGAACAATATTCTTTGCAGGCCATCACACAAATTGTGGAGAGAGAAACCCAATACAATTGCAGAGATGAACAATCGTTAAAATGTACCAAAGATACAAGAAAGCTTTAGATATACCACGTGGTATGCATCAACAAACATATCTTTTAAATATTGTCCAGTTACTACTACTACTTCTTCAATAAACTGTTTGTCGAAGGGAAGTGGGCACTTGCTTAACCCAAACCAATAAGCCTCGCAGCAAACAAGGCAGATTATCGCAACCACCAAATGAGCAAATTAGATTGATTGGATCCATATCCAGCCATGTTTAAACCTTTAATTTATAATATAGCAACAACAATATATTATGTCCACATCCAAAAAAAATTGATAAAAGTAGCAGACAATTTTATTTTCCATGTTACCATCGTGTAAGTATAAAAGTAACTCGAGTATACCGTGCCCGTAGGAACCGAATATAGCCTGGACATGTATACATGTAAAAGATAAACTTGGTGGTATGATAGGCCCAACATCCAAAAAGTTAGCATTATATGGCTATCTACCCATTGCAACAACAAAAACAAAGAACAAGGAGATTAGGATGCAATTATGCTCAAGAAGAGAGTGGTTAATTAGTTAAGCAAGATGCCTAAAGCTCGATGGACAATTAAAAGACACTAGTACTAGAAGGCTAACCAGTACATGCTCATCCACCACAACATCATGCCTTCTACAATTCTACTCATGTTGTTCCTTAGTATGATGGCCTTCTCTAGAAAAACTAGATACCCACATGAGATCAAATAAAGATGAAGCCAACAAGTACTAAAGAAGAAAACTGGACCAACTAGCAGATGAGTAATTTATAGGGAGTGCAAACGGCATGTACTCCAACAATGCATCTGCCTGCAAGTAGTACTAGTTCAACAATGAGATGAAACCTTTTACAATGTTTTTTTAACTAAAACACAACAAAGAGTAGAAGGGCTTAAAATGTACAATATATATTTTCCCTACAAACTACCATATCAACTATATATTGGATTCTCTACTGACTTGCTAGCACATATATTGTCTGCCAAATATTTCACAAGCAGATACTACATAATTGCTACTGTGCGGTGGAGAACATAGGAAGAAACCAAAGAGCTCACCAGAGAGTTGTAGCCAAGTCCAACATCACCACCACTGCAATTGGCGAGTTCAGGGTCCAGACGAGCCTATCATCACGTGCAGAGGCACAGGAGGCCGCATCCAGCACAACATCTGCACCCCCAGTCTACAAAATGATCCACATCAACGATATCGTAAAATATACTGCAAACAAGAAAATAGGTCATTAAGTATCAGAATCGTAATGTCAAATAACATGTATTTTAAGTGCAAGTTCAACATAATTTCTTATTTATGATTCAGATTCAACACATTAATTATAGAACCAATACTACTGCCGCTCATTAAAAAATGGCTACCTACAACCTTGTTGTACAACATACACCTACCTAAGCAATGCTCTTCTTTTCCACAGGGCTTTAACCATCCGAGGTTTAATCTTTAACACTAGTCAAGGTTGGTGAAATAAAGAGAAAAGAATCTATCTGCATGAAGTCCAGAAAATTGCCTCACAATTCGCTGGTGCTTATAAAACCATTTGTCTCCAGTAGGCTGGGAGGAGAGACTTGGGATTCCACCAGATGGCAGTTTCTTTTACAGAATTAGTCTCTAACTCAGAGCTCCGATGTCCAGGTACATCGTTTTTTCTGCAAAACTTTGCTCAAATAAAATGGCCTTCAATCCTAGAATATCTACCATGTCAACACACATTCTTTTGCTGACAGCACACTCAAGGAGTGTGGCCTTCTATCCTGGAATATCTACCATAATGAAGCCTATGCACTAGCCTTGTGAAATCTTGTTCGAAGCACTTATTGAAATAAGGAACCAATGGTTTTTGTAATAGTAACACAACTAAGCATACTGAAGGAATAAAATAAAATGAATATACCAGACTAATCAATGAAACAAAATGTAAACAACATTTAATAATCAGGAAAGCTGTAAAAACTATTTCTATAAACAATCACCGTATCAACATATATGAGAAAGTTATTGTGATAGATCTTTCGTCAACAGTGTCTGGACCCCAACACGCTACTACTGGGATACCAAGCACAAAGCACAGTTATGTACGGACACAGTGCTTAATTTAGGAACTAGAATAAAACGTTATTACATGCCAGTTTCATAGTACTTCAGCGGTAAGAAATACTAATAAAATAAGGACAACAAAGATGAAGCTTCAAGTTAGCGAAACTGAAGTCGCTGAACTAGAAAATCAAAGCAGTCAGCTGGACCATGTGACATCAAAAGCAAATGTACCTTTTCTTTTGATGACTAAATAGATATATAGCATGCAATAAAAACACATACAATTACCTTAGAGAACCACACCATTTCTGAGTAAATTGACCAAGCATGGTTCGCAAAGTTCCAACTGCCCCATCAGCACCCTACAAAGTGGCGGACATGCAAGATCTTAATTCAGAAATAGAACATGTGAACAACCAAAGCCAACCTAGATATATTTTAATTATTTCAGAAATGCATGGACACCACCTCTATTCAGTAGACAAACTTAAAATGCAAGCAAATATAATATCGCAGTTCATATTCAAAGATATATTAGAAATCCACTCCGCCACACTTCGTCACCAAAAGCAACAGTCAAACAGTTGACCCGACATCTAAGCACTACAATACAGTTTGTTTTGGGACAACAATATAAGTGTGAAATAGTAAGTGAACCTATATATTCTAATTAAATTGATCTAACTTGGAAAAAATGCATTGTAGTGAGCTGTATAACATGAAGCTTCACTTCTTCCCATGTTATTCCAACTCCTTTGCCAAGAGTTTGTCTGCCGAATTATACATGAAAATAAAAAGGACATGCCATTGAGTATACTTAAGGGTGTCAGGACGTTTTCTATAAGATCATAGAAAGCAAACATCCCAGACAACATTAACGGCTGACAACAAAGAACTGCTGCAAGACCCACGATATAGGAGAGTGTACTAGATACCAGACGTTCACACCATGAACAATGCCAACACGTCGTGTTATTTCGGTAAGACAAGAGTTACTTATCTGCAAGTAATTTTCAACCTGCAAATGTGAGAATGGAACTATCCAAACCACAACTGGGAGGCAGCTGTAACTTGTTATATGTCCACGGTGTGACAGAGTCGTGCTATATATCCATGGAGTAAACATGAATAATCCAAATTTAAAATGCGCAAAATAAACTATCTGGCTAGATTTCTTACACATATCTCTGCATCTTGATGCCGTGCTTCTTTTCCTTGTACTACCAATGCCTTCAGCTACCTTTTCACCAATTATCCAAACCTAAATGAGGCAAGAACAAAAAACATGGTGAGCTTAAGAACACTACAACTACTACTTTGTAGCAGCATATTCTACACTCGCAATGCATTGCATCCCCCCAAAAACGAGTTGCTCGATTTGTAAAGCGACCCCCACTAAACAGCACAAAACTAAGCTATTATGAAGATAAGAACACGATGTTGAATCAACAATAAATTTCGAGATGAAGATATTGCTGAATTGAAAATAAATTTTGAGGCCAACATATTGCTGAATAAGAAATTGCAACATTTGTAGCAGTGTGCAAGAGAATCGCAACACGGTTTCCAACACTGGTATGAACCGAATCAGCTAATGTACTAAGTCTACTAAATCAAACTAGTAGATTGATTGCACTCACTTAAACATGCAACCGACTAATATTTTTTTAGATTAAAAGGGAGTTTCCCTCAGTTTGATCGTATAGAAAGAAAGCATCAGATCCAAAATTCTTACAGCTGAGAAATATTGCAAAGAGCATGAAAGCAAACTACAGTAGCAGGAGAACTAAAAGGAGGGAACATTGCTCAATAACGACATCTACTGACAAGGTTGTACTCTATTCCTGAAACGGGATCTCTAAGCAGACAATGAACATTTCCGGATAAAAACCTTGCTTCAGCTTCTTTAGAGGTTTGCTTCAAGGATACCAAGACCAGAAGCCAAGGTCCAGCAGTGAGCATGGGGTAAGAGCGGAATTCCTTCCCCCATGAAGGATTTACATGGAAATGGCTTTCTACAAATGGGTGCTGCCACGCCACATATTGTGAAAAATAAAAAATCAAATGCTACAACGGTTTTATAGAATTATAATGAAGTTCACTCATCAGTACAAAAACAATATCAATATAGTAGAGAAAACAAAACAGGAAAATATAGTTTTCTCGATCAAACAAAGATGGATGTACTAACTCGCACACAACTAAGTTCCATGTAGGAAAAAAAGCAACCTCTGAACAAAGTAGATTGTTAACATCATCAATGGCCAACAATAGGTAAACAAAATCTAGAAGTAACCTCGTATGGTCCTTATACCATACAAGTTGTATACATCAAAGTAGACAAAACTACCTGCTTCATCCGAAAGTTTTAGACACCAGACATCAGATTTAGTGCCAGACATCGTAAAAAAAAAGACTGCACATGTTGAACATGCTCCAGGTTTCATAATATCATAACTACGAGTGACTCTTGGGTGCCACTATCATAAATTTTATTTGCGATCCCAATTATCAGGTTTCCCATGCATTATAATAACTACGAGTGACTCTAGGGTGCCACTATCACCAATTTAATTTGGGATCCTAATTACCAGGTCTTCCATGCATATGAAAATAGTTCTTGCAATTTATCACCTTCAAAAGAAGCTTATGAAAAATAAGATTAAGCCCATAGAAGTAAGATGTTGTTGCATATATACTTCATGCATTTCTAAACAAAATTAAAAGGATAAACAGCACACGCCGATGACTTATTCAGATTTTACTTAAGAGTTTACAATAACATAAGCTTCATTTGCATGTATGTACGTGCATGAAGTTAGCTGCAAAAAAGGACAGTCAAGTGGTGTTTTTGTAGCTCATTGTAATATTTGGATCTATCTGTTTGTTTCTCTGGCCTCATGGAACATGCCAAGTTGTTATCCCCTATTCGTCAATGTAAAAACAGTTATCAAAAATTCACCCCAAAAGAATAACCAACTCATTACTCACAAAATCAAAAAATCACAACAAACTCAGAGCCAAACATGACTAACCAGAATGATAAGTGAAGTGTTAAGCAGAAGATTACTGCAGCAACCTTTAGAGTTTTTTGACTTATCTTATTGTGGTTGAAAAAATCATATGCAAGTTCTAACGTGAAATTATATACAACAAGCTCATTATTGACAAAATAAAAAAATCATAACAAACTCATAGCAATACATGACTAACAAGAAAGGTAAGTGCTAAACACAAGGTTACTGTAGCAAGCTTTAGAGTTTATTGACTTGTCTTACTGTTAAACACAAGGTTACGCAGTGGATCTAAGACCCGATTAAGCAACTCGTTAGTAGAATGCTGGTGACCGAAACTGATTGTTCCTCAAAGGCACCATGCCAAGTGTATGTGCAAATGGCACTGCTAAAGATGGAACAAGATTCATAACACTGCTAGTGCTAGATGTTTCCTAAAAAGCGTACAAGTAAGTAAAAACAATGCAAAACAAATGGGATAGCTTTTATCTTTAAAAAATGATCCAGGAGCGATAGGTACCCAGATGATATGCACAAGCTAGTATCAATTATACAAATATGTTTGTTTTTGTCTATTTTACTACCAAGATTTCGTAATCCAAGCTATTTTTTACTTTGCTCTCTCAAGCTCCAATTATGTTATCACTCATCTAACAGATTAGGCTCATGTGCAAAATGAGCCAATGCAATATGTATAATATAAATATTGGAATACAAGGACATCACAGAAAAGATTGAGGTAGAATATCATGAAAAGAATAAACTAGAACATCAAAGTCCATGATGAAATCCTAGAAATCATACTAGCAGCTACGACAAAGCTCATGGCGTAAATAAAAGGAGAAGAGTTCACCTAAATTCTGGAGATGAAAAACAGGCCACGATTGCTATGGTTGGTGCACGCTGAAATGCATATAGCTATTGCACGACAACGATTGCAAAGGGAAAACAGAAAGTAGTCTAAGCCAATGGTTCCCCGGGCATTAAACTATGTGAGAGGCGCAGGAGGCTGCGGCCAGCACTGCGCCATGGCTTCTAGGAGCTTACAGTTACACAAATTGTATAAGTTCCAACAGGTATTTTAGTACATCAATGAAAATTTCACAAGCCACCATGCCATGTTAGTGGATATATACTTGATGCTCTAAAACTAATAATTATTTGGTCATGCATTGTTTCCTTCATCGACAGAACCTACATTTTGAGCAATGGCTAGCCACCAAGCTACCAACCTATAAAGTTGAGTTGATCTTTTCAGTAAAGGCACCTCACAAGAACTAAAGAATACACGAGTGGATGAACAACTCATCAAAATTGAAGTATCTCTCAGAATACCAAGTAAGCCACTAATGGTGCAAATCCAACAACCACAATATGTACGAAATAAGATCTGAATCGATGCAAGATATTTGGCTGACATGATCCAGCAAGCAACACGTAAATAACCACAGAAACCCTCAAAACTAAAGAAAGGCTCAAAATTACGAAGATGTAACACTTAAGAAAAATAGTTATGGTTTAGTTTTCATGTTGTAATCCAACTAAACCTTGATTGCTCCAAAAATGCTTATTAAGTTTTCATGCTGGAATTTAACACAAATATATCTAAAATCAACATTCAGCAGATTTTTTTTGTTCTTGCCTATTTATTAATAAGAGCAATATCAATATAAAAAATGGAGCTATTCCACCTAAAGAAAATCTGATCAAGACCAAAGAGTAGTAACCACTAGCATATGGAACCATATATGGTCAAAGCATAACAGAGCCACGATACCGTGGCCATGGTATTAAAGAGCACAAGGGAGCCGATGATCGAAGGGGTGAGCCAGGAGCTCACCATAGAGGTTGTAACCCAGCGTGGGCCACATCGTCCTCAACGCCGAGTCACGCTAGACCACATAGCCAGTCGTAGATACCATCTGCGTCTACTGCATGGTTGTATTTGCACAAAGCCACAAATGACAACACAAGTGAATTTAACTGACCGAAAACGAAAAGGATGAGTTTCTACACATCTTGGGATTCAATTGGTATATAAATAGAAAAATATGACACTACAATTGCAAAAAAGCAGTGAACATATTAATGAAAAATAACAACAGCCCTATATAAGAATTAAGATTAATATTAAGATTAGTTTTTTCCAATCTTTGTGCATTCATAACCCAGCAAGCCAAACGTTTGAATATGGATTATTAGAGAACAATAAACCTGTCCACCAAACAGCCAAGCCCCTTAGAGTCTCATGCGTTTTTTTTTTTAAAATAAAGTAGTTGAATATTATAATTGGAAAACTTGCAAAATTGAATACAACCCATTGCATCAGCGAATGACCATCTCCAGGAATAAACCCTCAACTATCATTAGCCACGGATAGAAGTTCAATAATCAGCACATGAGCATATACAAAAGAAAATGATTCAAAATATATTCTCTGGAACGTATGATGAACATAAGAATTCACATCTGATTACAAACTGTATCTGGGTTGCAAGTTATTCCACATGATTCTACCATCACAAATTGAGAGGTGACACCAAACTATAAAATAATACCCAGCAGCCTGGGCCTTTTTTAAAACTTACATGATGATGTCAGAATCTATCCTTAAGTCAGAATCCAAGAAGCATTTACCATCATAAGAAACTGGTCTCATTAAAGCATAAAAGTATCTAGTTTACATCAGCTAAAGCCACTAAATTGTGAAGGAATTTCAGCAGCTATGGAATTTTGGAATGCCAATTTATGGTTCTAGTTATATTAATGTTTATATTATGAAATTTGCAAATAATCTATGTCTTCTGTTCTGTTCATCCACTCAGAACAAACAGGTACCAAGAGCTATCAGCAATAGCAACAAACAGTAGATGGATGTTACATCATGTAGAAGGATTACCGTAAACAAAAAGTTAGGCTATCCGCATATGTATTTTACATCATTGTTAGAACAATTGTCATAGCCACTTGCAGTATCATCAAAATCTGGTTTACCTCACCGGTAACCCAAGTGATGATATAAAACAAAACAAGTACTCCCTCTGATCCATAATAAGTGTGCTGGTTTTACTTATCTCAAACCACGACTTTTATTATGGATCTGAGAGAGTAGAATTATTATGTAGACATATAGTGAATCAACTATTCTATTTCTTGTAAAAGCAAGAAAATTGCAACTCATGTATAATAAGAACATGCATCAGAGGTAAACTTATTCAGTATTTGGTAGAAGCGCCAGCAAAACCAAAAGAACAAAGACTATTAGTCAAATGAGACCTCGAATTCTTTCACTAGAGGAGCCACTGTTACTATTCTTCGCCAAAATTCAACAAACAAAAACTGCAGGTGCATATGCAGCTATTCAACCGATGAAGAAAGACAGATCCAGCAAAACAGGAACCCATACTATGTCGAAGCACCAGTATCCTCTTTCCTTTTGGAGCCTATCCCCGACTAACCTTGATGAGTCGGTGCACACAGAATTGAGCACCTGTAGTAATTTATTTTGGAGTTTAATTTAAAGGAATTGAGAGCTAGTTTTGTTAAAAAAATCATATAAAAAATAATAAATAAAGCTAGAAATGGTTGCCAACTCGAGATAGAGATAACAAATCAGTGACCAACTTTTGTTCTTGTAAAGAAAGTACTAAACAATGAACTACCCGAAACAACGCTACCAGATGGAACCTCAAAATTCAAAGACCATGTAAAAAAACAAAGGAATAGCATGTAGAGGGGAAGGAAGAGGGATAAGGCTCACGAAAGACATGGAGGCGTAGAGGAAGGGCCCGATAGCTGCGTGGCAGCAAGGGCGTTGGTGTAGGGGATGTAGTCATGGCCGAGGTCCAGCATGACATCATCACCACCGAGTGACCCATGCACGTTGCCAAGCTCCTTCTCCTTATCTATAGTAGCACGAGTTTGACCTGATTAATTGCTCTTTCAAATATCTCAAGGGTCCCCGATATCATCGTCCCTTCGCTCGTCGGGAGACAAATAATATGGAATGGAGAGCGTATATCATATGAGGTAATTGAAATTGGAACCATATAACTACTAATGAATTTACAAGATAACAAAAGGAAAAAGCGAAGAAACAGTGCTAGTTTTTTGACTTCATCCCATCAAGAACAAATACAAGATAATAAGATAGAGATCATAGGTGAAGATCTTGTATGCTCAAATCTAATGATGTATTGTGCTCATCTCTCTTAAGATAAATGCGTAATAAGTCCCAAACTAAACAGTATAGAGTTCGAATGTAGTTCCATCGCCATACCTTCTGGTCTACCAGGCCAAGATCAACATTTATCTACCAGATTCTCCTTGAGTAAAAAATGACTAGTGTACACAATAATATGGCTACATACCAGGACCTTAGTTACAGAGTTAGCACAAGGCGACTAGCATGATAAGAAGAGAACAAACAAAATAAATGAATCCTACACATGTACCGACAAGTTTTTGAATTGAGTGAAAGATATTCTCATCTTTCAAAAATGCATGCTTTCTCTACTGCCTATACATTGATCAATAGGAAAAAGCAACAAAAATCAAGTATGTGAGCAACCAAGAAGCACTACAATCTTTAGAGCAGCCTCGGGAGTAAAACTCCTTGAATTGAAGCTATGTACTAGTAATAATATGAATACCAAAAAGAATACAACTGAGCTTTTCGGGAGCAAGTAAAACAACAATGTCTATAGTTATTTTTTCCTGCAGATTTGTGTCCCGGTCCAAGTGATATTCTGGCAATACTATCATTAACACATTGAACATAACAAAAAGAAAAAGAATTTATAAGGAATACATGGAGCAGGAGGAGGAGAGGTAACTCACCAGCACCAGCCGGTTGGGTGGTAGTAGTGGGACGGAGAGGTGGCCGACATCACATCCGTCTGCACTACATCTTCCTGCCCTAGGCGTTATGAAAACTGACTTTGTGTCGCACCAAACTTCGACAATCTTGTCCAACACTGGGATCAGGTAGAGTGGTACAAGATATTCTAACTTGCAGGAGTCAGGTCATAAATTTTCTCGACAACGGAAGGTATTCAAAGTTCCTAAGCCCATTACTATGATGTTGATGCAACTACAAATGGCCTATGCTAATTTCAAGGCTAGCAGAAGAAGACAAAGTAGCTCATATCAGCACAGGTTCAGTGATAATAAGAATGAACTGCGGGAAGTATTTTATTAGCATAGTTCTTTTTTAATGTCCATAGGTTAATAAAATTTAATGTAGACCGCAAAAAATAGAGTGAGACCAAAGTGTCACCACAGGCTATGTACTGCACACATTCAGTTCTGAAAATAATTATCAAGTGCAAGAAGCAACAAACAAAGATCGACATGATATGCATGGACTTTATCAATCCAGCAAACGTATATGGGCATTATAGTCTAGGTCAACAATTATATAGACTTTGTAATTAATGGTGACTATTTTGGGCATCCATAGGTCATAGATTGGGGACAAACCTAACCACAATCAATCAGGTAAAAGCATGGGACCATTGCCATATAGCTATCAAAAGCCGCCGCTAACATGAAATGTAGCAAACCTGAAGAACATATTAAAAAATCAGATCTTGAAACAAACTACAATTCCAGAAAGGATGACCAAGTAAAAGTGTAACCCAATATGCTTCCCTATATATGCGATATCAATTGGTGCTTGGATAAGGAATAAAGACCATAATGAGCCAATAGCAAGGTATTACCTCACACAACACAACAATCAAGAGATAATATGCTTCCCTATATATGTGATAACCATTGGTGCTTGGACAATAAAAAAAACAATGAATGATATCAAAAATAGCAAGCCCATTGGTAAGAACTGGTGCCATGGTTCATTGTTGACCAAGAATATTATGAGTATTTTGTAATATTCACCAAATACTATGTCCATTCAAGAATTTTAATTTCAATAAGAACCAACTAGTTTCTCATCAAAAAATAAAATGAAATCAGCACATGGTGAGGACTTCCTTGTAGGAGTATTTTAGTAGAAATGTAGGTATTCAGCCCGCTAAAAGTGTAAACTCTGACATGACATGCATACCACTAATTCTATCTGGCCACCTATTGCATATTTTTTGCACCCCTACCCCTGATCGCATGTGTATACTAATAGTTTGAAGTAAGCACTAAAAGTTTGTATTTCTCATGTTCCAGGAAACATATCATACTTTCTAGAACACAGACTATAGATGAAGTTGCAATGTATTTTTTAACCCTGAAGCAAGAAGGAAATGCATGAACTCGAATGCATAACTCGCTAAGATACAGGAAGCTGCAAAGTAGACTGGCGAGGCGGCAATGCGCTCGGACTTGTTTGTCGATGTAGCTCCCCGTTGGACTCGTGAGGAAGCAGTGCAACCCTAGGCGGAGACCAGCGAACAACACCGTCACCTCATAGGGCAAGCTCCTGACTAGCACATGGCGAATGACGACCCCCCAGTGGCTCACCGCTGCCATCGCGTCATGGTGGCCGGGCCGGCGTGCAACCAGTTGCACCTCACTCTATCCTCCATGCATGCGACGCGGATTAGTGAGTTCGATAGAGCCACCCACACCGTGCAATCGATGCACATGCACTCCAGCAAGCAAGCCAGCCACGCCGCTATGGTTCGTGGGCGGCTACGCCTCTATCACCTGTAGCATACAACAAATCACAAGAATAATCAATACATGAAGTGCAGCTTATTGTCTAACAGAAGTAAATATGTTTCAGGATCAAATTATTCAAGAATAACTTGAAAGTAGACTGGCGAGGCGGCAATGCGCTCGGCCTTGTTTGTCGATGTAGCTCCCCATTGTACACGTGAGGAAGCAGTACAACCCTAGACACAGACCAGCAAACAACACCATCCCCTCAGAGGGAAGCTCCTGACTAGCACATGGAGAATGACGACCCCAGTGGCTCACCGTTGTCATCGCGTCATGGTGGCCGGGCCAGCGTGCAAGCAGTTGCACCTCACTCTATCCTCCATGCATGCGACATGGATTAGTGAGATCGATAGAGCCACCCAAACCATGCAGTCGATGCACATGCACTCCAGCAAGCAAGCCAGCCACGCCGCCATGGTTCCTAGGTGGATACGCCTCTCTCACCTGTAGCATACAACAAATGACAAGAATAATCAATACATGAAGTGCAACTTATTGTCTAACAGAAGTAAATATGTTTCAGGATCAAATTATTCAAGAATAACTTGAAAGCACCGTATGCGACTTTTCCTTATGACCACTCCCTGGAAAAGTTAAATATCATCTCATCTTGACCAATAACTGCAAACTGATTACAAAAAAGATCCACCTTTAATTGGGACTTCCACATGATCTGCTGAATCTGTGCCTAGGACATTGTATCCACGTCTTCCTCGGCGATGTAACCATACACCTGGTCAGCTCCAAGACCACTTGGTTGAAGCGTGCATCCCAAAGTCCATGGAGTTTTCGTCTACAAGTATAGCAGAAAAAATGTCAGGACCTGAAACTCCACTCACTTGATTGTTGTTTACATACATCATACATTAGTACGTAGTTGAGAAAATGAATAAAAGTTCATTAATGTAAGAAAACAGAGTTGTATACATAAGAAATACTACAGCTTTGTTTGTACATCATAGCATTCAACCAAATAAAAGATGGGATGGATATGTTTTGTGCTGCGAAATTATCAACATAGCAGCATTACATACACAATAGTGAATCATATATTGGCACTGACTCTAGCTAATATCATAGATGTTTTGTTCAGATGAGTGCACATGTACATGCGTACTAAAGCAGGCAAGTAGTAAGCACAACAACTGTGACCATGGAAAAGTCAATTGTGCTATAAACCATTAGTCAATTGTGCTCAGTTAATTTACTAGTCTCAAACTTATTGCACACATAACATTGGCAAAGTCAACTGTGCTATAAACCATTAGTATCATAATACTATATATGGAAAATTGGCCACAAGGCATTTCACAAACCAATGAAAGAACATGGACCACTAATACAGGGCAAAGTATCTTCTTATTAATAAATGAAAATGGCAAGTCTTTTGCCTTATTTCAAAACAAAGAAGAACTTTTGGTCACAACTTTTGTACCTGAGGAACAAATACAAATTAATCAAACAACCAGAGGAAGACGGGGATCATCATGACTATAACTTTTCTACTTCATGGACATATCGAAACTGAGCAAATGGTAGAACCACCAGAAAATAATGCACAAATTTATTCTATACTGAGTGTGAAGATGAGACAAGCGGCGGAAAGGGAATAACTTCAATAACTAGTAAGAAAATAAACAAATAGATATCCTACCCAACATGAATTAAGCTACCCCAATTTTTACGAAGCTCACAAAGATGCACTACATAATTTCACAGTGCAAATTTCACAACAAGGTAAAGAACTTGCGAAAAATATGACCAGGATAAGAAGAATCACAAATAAATAAGTGTCACTGCAGAACGAGAACTAACTTTGTTCGCAGGCCAACATAATCTCAATAATTTATGATTAAAAACTAGCAATGGTAGAGATAACTAGTACAATAATGTTTCATGATTTATAACAGAGTGAACCAGCTAGTATGTGTTCAAAAGTTTCATCTAGTGTTTCCGCATGCATAAGTGTGCGACCAAGCGTGAAAACCTATAATTGCAATTCAGCTCCCAAGAAACAAAACAAAAATAAATAAGTATCTAGGTGTACATCTACATGTCAAAATGAAATATTTTGTTGTTTCTTCCTCAAAATCGTTCTCTTCCTGCAAAATTGTTCAAATAGAGAAATTGTTTAAATAAAGGATTATATCTCTTTGATTGGTTTGGCTGCCTACAGGATCCAACGACTGACTACAACAAGAAACATTAAATCTCACACCATAATCAGCTGACAAATGGACTGTCAAAATCCTGCATTACTATACAAAGTGATGATCGAGAAATACAAACTAACTTTGTTCGCAGGCCATCATGATCTCAATCATTTGTGATTAAAAAAACTAGCAATGCTAGAGCAAATTAGAATAATAACGTTTGATGATTTATAGCAGGGTGAGCCAGCTAGTATGTGTTCAAAAGTTTCATCCGGTATTTCCTCATTAGCATGAGTTTCTGCATGCATGAGTCTGCAACCCGGCGTCTATAATTGCAATTCAGCTCCAACGAAAAAAAAGGATCTAGGAGCATAGCTACATGTCAAGATGAAATATTTTCTTATTTATTCCATAAAATTGTTATCTTCCTGCAAAATTATTTAAATGAAGATTATACAGACTACAAAGAAACATTTAATCTCACACCATAATCATCTCAGAACTGGACATCCAAATTCCTGCATTATTGTACAAAATGATGATCGAGATATACAAACTATAGACTGAAAACGAGATGTGTTGTTGCGACACATTAATTTCAGACATCTTCCAGTGACTGCATAAAAATTGTGGAACAGAGCAACATTACTCAGTTGTTTGCCTGATTTGGAGTTTCGATTGGTAGAAGAATACTCAAATCACCTACCTATGTACAAGTGACTGAATCAGGAGAACAAATTACAGGACTCCTATTTGTTTCGGCTTTACGTACTAAAAGTTGATTGAGTCAGCTGTTTTCTTATTTCCTCAATTACGACTCTCATCAGTCTGGTAAGAAGCAACTCAAACAAGTTATGGACCTGTTTTTGCTCCTAGACTATTAGAGAAGTGTCCATGATCGTATATTGTAGCCTACAACTTGAGATTTTAGTTTTGATCAGTCAGAGAATTTGTGGGAGCTAGTATTAGTACAAGTCAATGGAGAATCAATATATGCGCAGTTTGCTTGACACCACAATACTAGCTTCTTTCCTCTCTGGATTAGCACACAAATCACCTACACTTGCATTGACACGGTAAGGCAAAGGAGAGCTGAGAACTGGTGTTACCTTCGGACAAACGGTGGCCTCACATGGCCGGGCACGCAGGCCACAGGGAACCGCGCAGCAGTCCATGCAGTCCGAGGAGTCGCACCGATGACGATGCTGACGGACAAGACCCGGTCCCCTTCTCAGAGGAGAAGTGTTCAACCCTCAGCCGATCGCGTCGACGCCGTCCCGCCCTAGTGGCAGGTGTGCCGACGATCCAGCGATCCCAACTCCATCGATCACGCGTGTGACACGATCCACCGGTCTCGACGGAGCACCGCACGTCGGCTAACCGATGCACACGCGCGCCGGCGATCAAGCCAGCCAGCCGCGCCGTCACGGTACGGTCGCTAAAGGAGCTGGGCGTGGAACCACGTTGCAGGGGTCCGGTGGCGCCAACAAGGCGGAATCCATCGTGGCTAGGGTTCGACGGGGAGCAACATGTCGTCGGTTCCGCGGCATCGCATCGGTGGAGGAGGGGGATGTGGTGCCGGGGCGGTGTTCAGCAGCGGGAGGACTCGCCGGAGCTGGCCGGGATCTGCCTGATGCGTAGGCGGCGGCAAAGGAGATCGAGAGGCGTGATGTGAGGAGAATGGACATGAGGCGGCGTCTGATGATCTATAGGCGGAGAAGAGCGTCTGGGCTGAAGTAGTGGTTTTTTGGGCCAAAACGAAATATGGGGCTACAAAATGAATATCCGTCGACCATGGTGGGCTTTAGTCATGTTGAAAAAAAAGGTACTCATCCCAATCAACGATTGCTTAATTCCATCGTAGATATAGTCTATCGTATGTATAGAAGTATCATGTGTATGATACTACTATATTTTACTATCTTCACAATGCATAGTATTATATACTACTATCATAATTTTCTTATATTAATTGATTTGTAGAATCTTAATATATGTACAAGATTTACTTGACATTAAATTTTTCTAGTACTATGTGTTCTAAAACGGTATCTACCTATGATACTATTCTCTCTCTCATCCATAATTACACTGTCACATCAGCATTTTGCATGTATGATACTATCTATGATACTCCTATTGTGGGTAGTCATAGTGTAATAGTGGATCGTCCAAAATTGATGTGGTGGGGCAATATGGAGGAGTGACTCATAGTGTGTTGAGAGTTGTTGACTACTTGCAGCCGTACGCATGGAGTACACGTACAAGTAAACGGAAACCGAGAACAGAGCGATGTTGATATGTACCGGAATCAAAAGAACACTTGAATCATGCAAATGATCGAGAATTCAAGCGAATGAATAAACTTGTTCACTAATTGTAGTGTGCTGCTCGATTTACTTGTGAACATGAGAAGGTCGAAACGTGGAAACATCCTCGAATGTATAAAGAAAGTACATGACAAGATCATGTAATAAGATTTGTTGGACTGGAACATGCACATCAATAGTTTAGAAATGGAAATTTCATTTTAGCTGGAAATGAAAATTACGTTTCCATGTCATTTTTGGCAGAAAATGTTGTTCTGTTTCCGTCAAAAAGTGTTGGTTTCCATATCTGTTTTGCAAAATGCCCTTTATGTTTCTATACTTTCATTCCGTTTCCGTTTTAATGCGGAAAAGTTGAAAACTTTCCGCTGTATTTTCATACCTAGCTGAGGCCGAGATGCGTTCTTCAGCTCTCAGCTCTCAGGGCATCTCCAACGCTACGACCCAAACGGACGTATTGGGTCGTCCGATTTTGGTTGTTTGGGTCGGTCTTCGGAGACGCAGATAGACGAGGATGTCCGTGGTATTTTTTGTTCCCCAACACAGTGTCAGACCCAAATCACAATTCCTCTTCCCTATTCATACTATTACTAGGCCAAGAACCAGGTGAGCTCCCGCCCCGCCCCATCGAGCCCCGGCCCGGTTTCCTCCGTCCCCGCCCCGGCGACCTACGCCCCCACCCTGCCACGGCCCGGCGAGCTCCGCCCCGCCGCCCCACGGCTCGCCCCGGCACGGCAGCTTCAGCGCTCAACACAGACCCGTTCGCCGCTGCGGGCGCTGTCCCGTCCGCCGCCGCGGGCGTGGGCCATGGAAGGAGGCCGGAGTGCGGCGAGCCTGAGAAGAGGAGGGCCTCACGGTCGGCGTCGTGGCGAGGGGCGTGCGCCGCCGGTGGCGCACGAGGCCCGGGAGGCGAGGCGCGGGAGCGAGGCGTGCAGCTGGGCCGCGGGAGCGCTTGGCGGCGGTGGTTGAGGAGCTGCCGCGGCGCGGGCCTGGGCGCACGGGACGGCGCGAGGTGGCGCGGTCCTGGGCGCGCGGGGCGGCTCGCGTCTTGGCGGGGCGCGGCCGGCTCTGCAGCTGCGCGGGGGGTGGTCGCGGCGGTTGGACGGGCCTGCGACCGCAAGGGCGTGCAGCACCTGGTCATCTGCAGTGAGAGCGGCCGCACGCTTGTGTCGCACCACTCGGTCCTCGTCTTCGAGGCCTTCTCCTCGCCGACGCCGGCGTCCAACATCGATTCCACCACAGCCTACCTCCTCGACGAGCTCACCGACGACTGTCGTCTTCCTCGTCGGTGTCGAGTCCGGCGGCCCGGAGCTCGTTTCGCCTCCGGCGACTTCCAGCAGGTGTGAAAAAAAAGAGAGGCTGCGGCGACGGGTGTCTCCATGCGTAGGCGACGACGGCAGTACACGAGGCGAGCCAAACTCCGGCGAATATCTCGAAGGTTTCCATGGAAGAAAGGAGGACAGAGGAGAGAGAATGGTGCGGGGTCTACTGTGTTGTCTTTGTCTCTCTGTCAAATGGACCAGAACGAGTGTCCACCCGGACAGAATGGCCACAGATGGACGCCCGCCCGTGTCCGGCTTGCCCCAAAACACACCCAAATTTAAGTCAGTTTTGCGTCAAACCGGACGCTGGGAGCATCCGCTTTTATAATGGGTTGCCCCGCTGGGTGCAGTTTTGACCCAAACGGACCCACCCGACGTCCGTTTTTAGGTTTGGGTGGCCGCGTTGGAGATGCCCTCATGTCGTGATCCATGGATCCAGCTGCAGGTAGGTTGACTCTCGGCTCAGCTTCCTCTGTTTGTTTTCTCTTGTTTCCATCCATGGGTCAGGCCGCAGCTGCTCCCCAGGAGGCCGGCAGGCTTGCATCGACGATGTTGGTGACGAGTTGAGGTGAGGTGGGTTTGTGTGCGTTGGATGGATGAGATAGTCATCGGCAGGGAGGCTTGGTTGTGCTGGTCGATGGCGGTGTGATTGCCGATGGAGGTTAATTCAGTACGTACTCTGAAACGTCAAGACATTAATTTAGTACGCGCTGGCCAATATGCCAAGGCATGCATATACGTCAAAATCTAGGCAAAAATACGAGTGTTGCATGTTACGTGCTATAGACATACGTACATGCACATGGTTACATTTCGAGCTGATTGGATTGGTTGTGTACCAATCACGATGGTTTCATTTTCGATTTGGTAAAACCACATCAGGCAGGTAGCTAGTATTTCTTTTCTGTCGTGGTTTCATTTTCGATTTGGTAAAACCACATGACGATGGTTTTATTTTCGAGCTGAAATTAATTAGGCAGCAGAGTGGTGCGTGCGCGCGCGATGGCTGTAGATTTTTCATTTTTGTCGTACTCCGGCGCGCGAGGCTGTGTCCGGACGCGCGCGTCAAACCGAGCGATGGAGGATATATATGTTGTGTGACACAATCGTGGTGGGCCAGCGGGGACGTGTTCACACGGAAGGCCAGCGGCACCAGAATAAACCCGGACGTTGTCTCGATCCGGACGACCGGCCGCGCACCTTCTTCAGAGAGTCGTGCAGTCGTTCTTCTCTTGCGCGGGCGGGCGGGCGGGCGTACGTGGACGTACGTGTTCACACGGAAGGCCGGCCAGCGCGGACCTTGGCAAGGAATGGAACGCCCCCGCCTCTTCAACCAGGTACGTACTACTTTCAGTAGTCAACAAAAACCGGATGCTCTAAAATCTGTCATTAGCAACAAAGAAAGTCACCGGTTACCGGATCCACAATTTAACGCTTTTTACCTTCACCTGGCTTCAGGACTGGGGGAAAGCGAGACAAAACGGTCTCAAAGATTCCAGCATTCCCAAGCAATGCTTATACAGGTATACATTTCGTTCTCGATAACGCCTGCCCATTCCTACAGTACTGTTTCAAAGTTTTATGATCGACCGATGCTTTGTTAATACTAGTACATACATTCAGGTACAAGATATATATCGAGGGGAACGCATGGTCAGTAAGCGAGAAGTACATCATGGCGTGCGACTCCCCGGTGCTGTTCGTGGTGACGCCCTTCCAGGACATCATGTCGAGAGGTCTCGTCGCCGGCAAGCACTACTGGCCCATTGACCGGAACCGCATATGCGAGTCCATCAAGTTCGCCGTCGACTGGGGCAACCAGCACCCTGTCGAGGCGCAGCTCATCGGCGAGCAAGGCAGCCGGTTTGCCAGAGAGGAGATGGGCATGGACTACATCTACGACTACATGTTGCACCTGCTCACCGAGTACGCCAAGCTGCTCCGGTACAAGCCCACCGTCCCGGAGAAAGCCGTCGAGATCTGCACCCACTCCCTGGCATGCCCTGCCGACGACCAGCACCGGCCCTGCATGATGGATTCCATGGAGAGGCGAGCTGCTGACTCTGATCCGTGCATGCTGCCGCCACCCTTCACCACGGCTCAGGCCAAGGAGATGGCCGACAAAGAGGAGGAGTTGCTAAGAAACATTCAGAAGAGGGAGAAGGAGCATGCTGCTCGGCCTTGACGAGCAAATTTACAAAACTTGGTGAATAATATAAGGAGAGAAGCAAATCCAACTTATTTCTCATAACTAGATGATCCATTGATCCACCAGCGCAAATGACAAAATCAGGCCAAAACTTGAGGCGTCAGTTTTACCTCATTTTAGTGCCTATGCATGCCCCTATAGCGCCAAGGGCCAGCAACCCCAACTGTATTACGAACTCCAAGAAGAGCCACGACTCTTATCCGTGAAAGCAAGGAAAAAGATAGCGCGCTATAACAAAATAGCGCGTACGCTAATAGCGCGCTATAGCACCGGAATAATGTAGCGTAGACTGTCTAGAAATCCTGTAGCGTGCTATTAGCGCCGAAATAGCGCTATTTTTTTCATGCGTGAAAGTTGCCGCCACCCTTCACCAGGGCGTAGGCCAAGGAGATGGCCGACAGAAGATTAGGCCTCTCACGCCACGCTTCGGCTCCGGGCAGTCGAGAAGAAAAATGACCTTTCTCATTGCGGTTGAAACACTTTACTTTCGTGATGTCGAACTTGTGCTGTTTTTTCGCTTCCCCTTTCCATTGTTACGGCCATGATCAACACGACCTTTGTCATGGCCTCCACTCTGGCCGCCATTTGCCCCATCTCCTTTCTTTGCTCTGGCCCCATCACCGAGCTTCTTCCCTTTCATTAGGGTCTCCAGCGCGCGGGTCACGAGCATTAGCTACTCGTTGTTGTTTTCGCCTGGCTTTGGCGGCGTCCGCTCTGGTTCTGCTCCTACGCCTAGAGGCGCCCGACAGCCTCACCTGCTTGTCATGGTCGTGACATTGCCCCATTGCTCCATGGTGTTGATGATGTCCCGAAACGATGCGGAACGGCGGCGAAGAGCCGCTCCACCACGGCTTCCTCTTCGAGCTTGACGTCGAGGGACCGGGTCTCGCTCACCAACGGGATGAGCTTCTTGGCGAACTCCGGGATCGTCTCCGTGTCCGCCATGTCAAGACGAGTCGTGCACACGCCTTCTTCACGTGATCCTCGCCGAGGCGCGCAGAGGATCAGCTCCCACGCCTCATCGCACTCCGCAACCTGCAACACGATATGATTTTGAACAGACTGGGAGAGCGCGGCGAACGCTCCCTCGTCTGCAGCCTGGTCATACTCACCGGTGCCTTAAATCGCAGACCAGACACGCAGGGGCTTCATCAAGATTTTCATCTTTGCAGCCCACTGTAGAAAGTTGTAGAATCCTAATATTTGTTTCGTTTTCGTTGTTTATTCCGATGACCCTCATGGGGTATATATAGAAGTACATGAGGGAGGAGACTTGGAGTACAAGATGTTATCTCTAGAGTCCTAGTCTATCTCTATGTCCTATACGTATTCTAACATTCCCCCTCAGTCCTAGCGGGAGTGAAGCGGACGATTGCGACTGAATTTGAAGTCCCGCGCTTCCGTCCTCTTCTCCTCCTTGTCATCATCGGCGTCCCCTTCTTCCTTCTCTTCCCTCCCGCAGTCACAGCGGGAGTGTCGTGGACGCAAGTGACGACGTGAACGCTGTCGACTGGAGTTGTTGCCAATGTGTCACTATAGACGTAGCCTTTATGTCAATGTCGAGGTAGCCGATCGTGATGTAGCCGTGGTCGAGGTAGTCATGGTGGATGATGTAGTCGTCGTAGATGTGTAGCCGTTGCGCGGGTTTCTTCTTCCTTTTTTTATTTGGACGGAGCTGCAATCGGGGCCGACGTTTTGCACCTTAAAAGGTACCGTCGGGGGCGACGTTTTGCACCCTGAGGGGTACCGTCGCAGGCGTCTTGCGGATGTCAGAGGACGCGGTCGTAGGTGAGACCACCAGTTTTGCCAGGACTGGAGGAAGCCCACCAAACACACACGGTTTTGCCAGAACCATGTGCGCGGTGTGGTGTGTCGATGCAGTCTTAGCCGTCGGACGCGGTCAATACCGGCGTCGTGCCTTGCAGTTGTACTGTCAGAGGGCGTTGTAGTTTCATGTCCATCATGTGGACGATGTTGTGCGGCGGCGGCGTGAGTGTTGACGAGCGATGTCGATGATGACCATGGTGATGTAGACCTTGGCGATGATGTCTCGGCAATGTCGGAGCAGCAAGCGTGTCGACGGTGTGTGTCGCTTGGAGGCGTCCCTCGTGGCGATGATGATGTCGATGTCGTGTTGCCCGTGAGAAGTCGGCGATGAATCCACACCGGCCTGGCGTGTGGATGGTATGTCGTGTCTCGTGTATGTACTCGACGAAGATCTTGGCTCGGTGATGTCTGGTGCGTGCGCGCAGGTCGACGTAGGGCGCTTGTCGTGTTGGTGCAGCTCCGGTGTCGCTGGTGATGTAGACGATCTGTGGAATCGCTGGCTTGAGGCGCCGTGCTGTCGATGCTAATAATGCCTGGACCGACGTGTAGCTGGAGATGTGTCCGCCAGCGTGTGCACCTGGCTGGAGTCCACATGCACGTACATGTGCATATCTGATGTACATGTACACGTACGTGCCCGTCATGCGTACGTGGCTGGAGCAGGCTCGGCCTGCCGGTGGCATTGGCGCTGGCGTCTGGTGTGTCGGGTCTGCAGCAGTCAGAAGTGATCAGCAGCGCGTGGGGGTCTCATGGATCGGACCATGGTCCAGCACTCCCGCAAAGATCGCGAGAGCCTCCCCGATTGTGGCGCCGCTGATGCACATGTTGAAGGCGGGTACGTAGATGAGCCTGGCCCTGTTTGCCGATACAGGCCGGCAGGCCACCGACCATGTGCTATCTGGCGGCATGCCGACGTTCCAGAAGTCGGCGTAGATGGGCACGTGCGCTGAAGTCCATGTAGATGCTGGGAGAGGCCGGTTCCTGGAGCCGCGGTGGTGGTGTGCGGCAGATGCAGGACTGGTCGCTGTCGCGTGTTGCCCAGGTGCGGTGCTGCTTATCGATGTAGCCAGATTCTGGAGACGATGATGACGCGATGCGTCGGGTTGATGGAGCGCCGCCTTGAAGACCGATTTTCACCGGAGGAGGATCGTGGAATCCCGACAAATCTAGGGATTTTATTAGCTAAATCGGATCTAATCTATGGAATTTAGGAATTCGAAATTTGGATCTAATCTAATCTAAAGAACCGATCAGATCCTTGATCAAGATCGGGTGCCGCGCCCCCGAGGAGAGATCTCCCCGGGGGCGGCGATCATTGCGGAAGTGGTGGAAGTTCCTAGGATCGGCGTCGTGAGACTAACCGCTCTGGTAGTTCGTACCCGTCAAACTCGGATACTGCAATGGCACGTTCGTGACCCTTGATGGAGTAGGCAGCACCACAGCTCCGCCGTCTGCGTCGCTTCCAGCAGCCCTCCTCGCCGCCGCCGGCGTGTACTTTCCGCCGCTGCTTGCGCTCCTATGGCCATTGTTGGGAGACTTCTCCCCCATTGCTGCCGCCGAACTCCTCCAATCACCGCCGCCAAACGCCCAAGGCTGCTGAACCCTTCGGCTCTGATGACAATTGTTAGTTTTTTTGAAGGCTATGATCTACTCTCTCTCACTCTCTGAATTTTCTGTGATGAACTCAACAAAAACACGAGGTGGAAGAGAAAACACAGAGACACAATCACAGGGAGAGAGAGCTGTTTTTGCGACGTGTGACTTCTGCGTCCTTTTCGTTCCATCCTTTTATTCCGTCAGTTAACAAACTGAACGAGAACAGCGCCACGATCCAAATTCTGCGCGTACCATCCCACGTGCTTGGATCGTGCCGATGCGGAAAATAAGCAACGAATATGAATAAGCCGCAGCGTGAACAAAGCACGCTTCTGGCGCCTACCATGCTGTCTTCATGGAGCTAAACAAACACCGCATGAGGCTACTGCTTATGTAGCTACTGAAGCAAAAACAGAGAGGATAACTGACAGATACAACAAGTTAACACTAACACTCCTGCTTCACCGAAGTAAAACATGGCATATTGGATATTACAGTTCCCTTCTCGAGAGTGAATATTCCGCAACTAGTTGCGTCCGCACCCTATTTTTTGTTGGCACACTTCCAAGTTTTTAAAAAATACAAACTAAAAATCTAAACATACATTGTGTTGTATCTTATGCATCTGTGAAGTTTCATCCAAAAAAATGTTAAAATGTGACCTACACAAAAAGAACAAATGATGTGTAAATAGTACGTGACACTATTTACGTATGTCTTCTCTTTTTTACACAGGTCACATTCTGACATATTTTTGGATGAAACTTCACAGACTACAAGATACAACACAATGTTTGTCTAGAATTTTAGTTTGCATTTTTTGGAAACTTGAAAGTATCACAAAAAAATGGGTTGCAAATATTCCGCAACTAGTTGCGCCCGCACCCTATTTTTTGTTGGCACACTTCCAAGTTTTCAAAAAATACAAACTAAAAATCTACACATACATTGTGTTGTATCTTATGCATCTGTGAAGTTTCATCCAAAAAAATGTTAAAATGTGACCTACACAAAAAGAACAAATGATGTGTAAATAGTACGTGACACTATTTACGTATGTCTTCTCTTTTACACAGGTCACATTCTGACATATTTTTGTATGAAACACAGATGCACAAGATACAACACAATGTTTGTCTAGAATTTTATTTTGCATTTTTTAGAAACTTGAAAGTGTCACAAAAAAAATAGATTGCGGGTGCAACTAGTTCAAATGAGAGTTTCCCAACAACCTCTGCTTGTTTGCCTGTTGGCTGCAGCCTGCATGAGCATTAAGCGGGGTCACCTCACCTGCCTTTCACGTTTTGCAGAGCCGGCAGTGCAGACTCCCATCAATTGTAAACTAAACAAATCGCTTCATGTAACATCTTTCTGCGAATGTTGTCCCGTCGTATGATCTGCATCAAATCGACTTCATGTTGCCAACCTGACCAATGAGAAACTTCAATGCACGACCATCGAATCCATGGAAAGAAGTAGGGACAA
>NC_061513.1:280547299-280561754 GCF_022539505.1 Lolium rigidum
GGCTCCTCCGTGCTTCTTGGAGTTTTCTGATGAGATGGGGCATATGGAGGAGCAGTTGAGGAGGGCGGTTGTGGTCACCGTCACTGGCACTCGCCCGACGGTGGATGTGGAGGATGCCGCCGCCGCGCTGTTCGCTGAGTTCGACTTGGGGCCTGAATGCATGTCCATCCGGGCGTTCGCGCCGGAGGATTTTCTGGTGCTCTGTCGGGATCGGCAAACGCGGGACAGGATGGTGGAAAGGGGGCGCGTTCTTGCGCCGGCGTTCTCCTTGTCCCTGCGGGGCTGGATTCGGCAGGCACAAGCTACGGCGGTCCAGCTCCACTACCTTGTGCCGCTGGATTTGCTGGGAGTCCCGGCTCATGCCTGGCACCGGCGTACGGCGGAGGCTATCCTGGAAGGGACAGGTTTCGTGGTGGATGTGGCTGCGCCCACGGAGCGTCGGTCTGATATGTCGACCTTTCGTGTTTGGGTCCGGACTGACTCGCCGGAGCGTATCCCTTCTCGCCGGGCTCTGTTCATTGAGGAGCCACCTGTGGAGGTGCTGCCGAGTGGGAGGCACCGCGGGCCGCCAATGCGCCGACGCGCCAAGACGTTGCGCTACATGATCCACATCCGGCGCGTCAGGGAGCCTGTCATCGCCAACGTGTCTGACTCCCCTCCACCGCCATCGCCGTCGCCACCTTCGGAAGGCAGGGACCATGGTCCGGGTGGTGGAGCTGGCTTGGGTGACTGATACGTCTCCGACGTATCGATAATTTCTTATGTTCTATGCCATATTATTGATGATACCTACATGTTTTATGCACACTTCATGTCATATTCGTGCATTTTCTGGAACTAACCTATTAACAAGATGCCGAAGTGCCAGTTCTGTTTCTACGCTGTTTTTGGTTTCGAAATCCTAGTAACGAAATATTCTCGAATTGGACGAAACAAAGACCCGGGGGCCTATTTCGCCACGAACCTTCCGGAAGACCGAAGAGCATACGAAGTGGGGCCACGAGGTGGCCAAACCACATGGCGGCGCGGCCAAGGGGGGCCCGCGCCGCCTATGGTGTGGGCCCCTCGTCGGGCCCCCGACTCCTGCCCTTCCGCCTACTTAAAGTCTCCGTCGCGAAACCCCCGATGCGAAAAACCACGATACGGAAAACCTTGCGAGACGCCGCCGCCGCCGATCCCATCTCGGGGGATTACGGAGATCTCCTCCAAGCACCCTGCCGGAGAGGGGATTCATCTCCGGAGGACTCTACACCGCCATGGTCGCCTCCGGAGTGATGAGTGAGTAGTTCACCCCTGGACTATGGGTCCATAGCAGTAGCTAGATGGTTGTCTTCTCCTCATTGTGCTTCATTGTTGGATCTTGTGAGCTGCCTAACATGATCAAGATCATCTATCTCGTAATTCTATATGTTGTGTTTGTCGGGATCCGATGGATAGAGAATACCATGTCATGTTAATTATCAAGTTATTACATATGTGTTGTTTATGATCTTGCATGCTCTCCGTTACTAGTAGAGGCTCTGGCCAAGTTTTTGCTTTTAACTCCAAGAGGGAGTATTTATGCTCGATAGTGGGTTCATGCCTGCATTGACACCCGGGACAGTGATAGAAAGTTCTAAGGTTGTGTTGTCTTGTTGCCACTAGGGATAAAACATTGGCGCTATGTCCGAGGATGTAGTTGTTGATTACATTACGCACCATACTTAATGCAATTGTCTCGTTGCTTTGCAACTTAATGCCGGAAGGGGTTCGGACGATAACCTGAAGGTGGACTTTTTAGGCATAGATGCGGCTTGGATGGCGGTCTATGTACTTTGTCGTAATGCCCAATTATATCTCACTATACTTATCATGTCATGTATGTGCATTGTTATGCCCTCTCTATTTGTCAATTGCCCGACCGTAATTTGTTCACCCAACATGCTTTTATCTTATGGGAGAGACACCTCTAGTGAACTGTGGACCCCGGTCCATTCTTTAATACTTGAAATACAAATCTGTCTGCAATACTTGTTTTACTGTTTTCTCTGCAAACAATCATCTTCCACACAATACGGTTAATCCTTTGTTACAGCAAGCCGGTGAGATTGACAACCTCAGCTGTTTCGTTGGGGCAAAGTACTTTGGTTGTGTTGTGCGGGTTCCACGTTGGCGCCGGAATCCCCGGTGTTGCGCCGCACTACATCCCGCCGCCATCAACCTTCAACGTGCTTCTTGGCTCCTCCTGGTTCGATAAACCTTGGTTTCTTTCTGAGGGAAAACTTGCTGCTGTGCGCATCATACCTTCCTCTTGGGGTTGCCCAACGAACGTGTGAAATACACGCCATCAGTGACCATGGTTTGCCACCTTCGGCTCGTGGTGATGGGTCGTCGTCTCGCCGCGGGTCTACGGACGGTGGCGTCGCCGGTGGTGCCTGCGACTCGGATGAACACGGTGGAGTTGGTAGCGCGGCCGCCGGGGTCTCTGTAGCTCCGGCGCAGGAGGATCACCGGTGTGTTCAAACCTCCTCCGCCGGAGGTGAGGTTGGTGATGATGTGGAAAGTGAGTGCAGCCTGGCACCGGGGGACAGGCCCGGGGCCACCCAGGCAGACTACGCTGACACTCCTTGGATGGTTGTGGAGGAAAGGACCGCTGGTCAAAAGTGCTTGGACCGACCGTTCGGCAGCGGACATCTGGACTCTTCGTGTGGGTCGATTCAAGTTGGTACAATTGGGATCCAGCTCTCTGGGGCGGAAGTCTCTCCCCGTTCTGTGGTGGGACCCCGGAGGGCGTCGCCTGCGAGTATGGCTCAGCCTTCGCTGCTGGCCAGTATCCGAGGCCGATCTTGTCGGGATCCGTCGTGGTCCCCTGATCGAGCTCCTGTTCTGCAGGACGCCGGATCCGCTGTGGCGGGTACCGATGCGCCTCATCCCACTGGACACGTTGCGGATCAGCCAGTGGAGGAGGACGATGGGTGTGGCGCACGGGATCTGGGTGGCGCTCGCGTTGAAGCCCAGGCCACTTTGGCCATGCAGGCTACCCCACCGCGTGCTAACCGCTCCGTTTCTGCTCCGGCTTCCCCTGTGGATGGGTTTTCCACGCCCGTTGCTGTGGATGCGTCTACCGTCGGTTGCAGCCCGCTTAATGCTGTGCTCTCTCAATTGAGGCAGCACATTGCCGCACCTGTGCTGCCGCTGCCTGACGTGCAACGGGGCCGCCGCAAGAGACTGTTCATCCCAGAAGACGAGAGGAGACGAAGCACGCGCATCGCGCACAAGGCGAAAGGGAAGGGCACTACCACGTACTTGAAGAAGGCGCAGGCGGTCCTTATGAACAGGCTGGGCATTTGCCAAGTGGAAGGGGAGTCTCCTGTGGATTGCCTCGATACGTATGCTCGCTTCTTCGTGGAGCCGCTCCCAGCTGTTAGGATTGAGGCGCTAGCCAAGCTTTTCTTCCTTGGAGATTGTGCCCATGTGGTCGACCAGGAGGGTTGACGTCCTTGCTCTTGTGGACTTTGTACCAAGGTTTTTTATGGATCTGATCAATCATAATATAGTTGTGTGGAATCCTCGGGGTCTCAACGCCCCGAATAGGGGTACGGTGGTCAAAACGGTGGTGGATGATGCGGATGCCTCTGTTGTGTGTATGGTGGAGTCAAAGTTGGCGGTGGTGGATCGCTTCACTGTCATGGGTATTCTAGGACAGCGGTTTGATGGGTTTGTGGCGTTGTCGGCGATTGGCACTGCCGGAGGTATCATTGTTGCTTGGCAGTCGAATAAGGTGCGGGTCACACACACCCAGGTGGATGTTTTCTCGGTTACCATTACCTTGCAGCTTGATGGCGGGGAACCTTGGTCCTTGACGATTGTCTATGGTCCCACGCAAGATCCGCTGAAGATCGATTTCTTGAATGAGCTTAGAACTATAAGGGCTGGGCTAGATGGCTGTTGGGCCGTCACGGGTGACTTCAACCTGATATTGGAGGCGGCCGATAAAAACAACTCCAATTTGCACCGAAGGATGATGGGCCGGTTCCGGAGATTGCTGAATGATGTGGAGCTCAAGGAGCAGAACCTGGTTGGGCGTCGATATACCTGGAGTAATGAGAGGCAGTCGCCAACTATGGAGAAGTTGGATAGATGGTTTTGCTCAGTTGATTGGGATGAGGGGCACCCTGATTGCCTTCTCCAAGCTCTATCATCTTCCCTCTCGGACCACTGTGCGATCATGATGTCCACGAATGTCTCCTTCAGAAGGAAATCTCGGTTTCACTTCCAGTCATTCTGGACATCTATCGATGGTTTTCAGGAGGCGGTAGCTGCTGGTTGGTTCTCTGTGGACGAGCACCCTAACCCCTTTGTGGACTTGGGTAACCGTCTCAGGGAAACGGCAAAGGTTTTGACGAGATGGATTCAGAGAAGGGTCGGGAACATAAAGGAACAAATCTTGATGGCGAACGAAGTCATCCTCCAACTTGACAAAGCCATGGACAGTAGGATGCTGAATCAGGATGAGAGATGGTTGCGCGGACAGCTCAAGAAGAAGGTGCTTGGCTTGGCTTCGTTGGAACGCACCATCGCACGTCAACGATCTAGAATTGCCTAGCTGCAGGAAGGGGATGCTAATACGGCGTTTTTTCATTCGCATGCAAGTGCTCGTCGACGGAGGAATCATATATTCAGACTCAGGCGTGGAGACGCTCTGGTGAAGGAGCCGGAGGCATTGAGTGACACGGCCACGGCGCACTTTGTGGAGCTGTTGGGTACGCCAGGTGCAAGAGATCATGCCATTAACCTACATAATCTGGACTTACCACCAATTGATGCATCGGAGATGGAGCTTCCCTTTTCGGAGGACGAGATTTGGGACGTGATCAAGAGCTTACCATCGGACAAAGCACCCGGACCGGACGGGTTTACAGCCAGATTTTATAAGAAGTGCTGGCCGTTGATCAAGGGGGCCGTTATGAGGGCAGTTAGTTGGTTTGATTCCGCGGATGGTAGGGAATTCGAGAAGGTCAATGATGCCTTCATCACTTTGCTGCCTAAAAAGGATGGAGCGGTCGGAGTGGGGGATTTTAGACCAATAAGCTTGGTCCACAGTTTTGGGAAGATTGTTTCTAAGGCGATGGCGGCAAGATTGGCTAAACCTTTACCGCGCTTAGTGGACTGCAATCAAAGCGCGTTTGTCCAGGGGCGTGCGATCCAGGACAATTTCTTCATGGTGAAGCACTCGGTCCAGAGTTTGCATAGACGACGGGTCCCTGCATTGATGTTGAAGTTGGACGTGGCGAAGGCCTTTGATTCGGTGGCTTGGCCCTTTTTGATTGAGGTGCTGAGGCATAGGGGTTTTGGACCCAAGTGGATTGCCAAGGTTTCTTTACTTCTATCCTCTTCCTCTACACGGGTGCTAGTTAACGGCTTGGCTGGGGATCAGTTTTGGCATGGTAGGGGGCTGCGACAGGGAGATCCGAGCTCTCCTATGTTCTTTGTCCTGGTGTTCAACGTGCTAAATGCAATCTTCAAGGTGGCGGAGGGAGCAGACTTGTTCTCTCCTTTTGCAGATGTGGGGATCCGGCATAGGCTTTCCTTCTTTGCCGACGACGTGGTGTTATTGATTAAACCCACGGTTCAGGAAGCGAAGGCAGCGGTGGAGTTGTTGCAGCTCTTCGGGGCTGCGTCTGGACTGCGTTGCAATTTGGAGAAGAGTTCTGTCTCCCCGATCCGGTGCGAGGGGATTGATCTGCAGCCGGTGCTAAGCGTGCTGGGGTGCCCAGTTCAGCCTTTCCCAATTCAGTACTTGGGCCTCCCTCTGTCCTTGATTAGGCTATCAAAGACGGAGATCCAGCCTCTGATTGATAAGGTTGCAAGGGGAGTCCCGACATGGGTTGCGGCGCTGTTGAAGAAGAGTGGGAGGCTGGTCTATCTGAACTCAAAGCTGGCTGCGACTCCGATCTATCATATGCTGTCCCTAGATTTGCCGCCATGGTTCTTCAACACTATCAACAAGCTTCTCCGGGGTTTCTTTTGGTCCGGCACTACGGAGGCTAGGAGAGGCCAGTGTGTTATAGCTTGGGACACCATTTGCTTGCCTAAGGAATTGGGTGGTTTGGGGGTGAAGAACCTCAAGCTGTTGTATTATGCTTTGAGGATGAGATGGAGGTGGCTCGCGATGACCGAGCCCGACAAGCCTTGGCAGGGACTGAAGTTTAAGATTGCGGAGGAGGCTGAGGAGATGTACATGGCTTGTACGAAATGTGAGCTGAACAATGGCATGAGGCTTAATTTTTGGTATGATCGGTGGATTGAGGGGAGGAGCCTGATGCACCTTGCGCCAAATCTGGTGGAGTTTGTGCAACCTGCGGCGAAGTCCTTGTCCGTGGCTGAAGCACTTCAGGATGACAGGTGGGTGTCTGCAATAAGGGGAGCGCCATCGATCCCGGCTATTGTGGAGTTCATGGCCACCTGGGAACGGTTGGGAGGCATTAATCTGGGGGATGGCGACGATGTCGTCACCTGGAAGTTGGCTGCTTCGGGGGAGTATTCTGCAAAGTCAGCATACAACGCTTTCTTCGTGGGGCGGATAAGTGCTCCCGCAGCGAAGGAATTGTGGTCTTCAGGAGCTCCTCTGATGCATAAACTACATATGTGGTTCGCTGTGAAGGGTCGGCTCTGGACTGCTGATCGGCTGGCTAGGAGAGGCTTGGAGCACCCTAGCGAGTGTCCCTTGTGCTGTCAGGAACCGGAGACGGCAGCCCACCTCACAGTGCAATGCTCCTATGCCCGGCAAATCTGGTACATGCTGTTGCTTCCGCGTCGGCTGCATAGGTTCACTCCTTCGCCTACGGACAACATTGACACCTGGTGGAGCAGCATCTATGAAGCGGTGCCAAGAAAGGACCGAAAGGAGCTCAACTCGTTGGTGATCCTCACTGCTCGTTGCCTCTGGCTCGAACGCAACAGTAGAGTTTTTGACAAGTTCGCTTCCATGCCGTCGGAGGTGTGCCGTAAGATTAGGGTGGAGTTTGATCAGTGGAAAAAGGCTAACCTTTGTGGAGTCGTGGGAGAGATTGAGTAATTCATGTACGTGTGTGTGGGTGAGGTGCTAAGTCCTTGACTGGGCCCTCAAATCTTGTAAATGTTTTTTTCCCTTGCTATCTTAATATATCTTAATATATGAAGACACGCATCTTGCGTGTTCTTGAAAAAAAAATTACTGCATTCTTACCTATTTGTTTGCCTGAGCAAAGAAGTGTTCTACCAAATCATGATCTATCGACTGAGCAAAGAGCTTTCGTTCATCCCCACCAATCCTATCCGATAGAGGATTCGATACTCAGCTTTAAGTACTTATCCTCTACCAAATCACTGCATTCTTACCTATTTGTTTGCTGAAGATTCCTGTGAATCTACTTATTGGAGCTGTTTTTCTCATATCCTAGGAACTGTAACTTGGCATCATTTCTTTCGTCCGTAATGTCAAGTCTTTTCCGTTTCCCCAGGGGTGGTGAAAGCAACTAACTTGTCAGTGAATGGCTTAAGCTGGCCACTATCTCTTCTGACCGGCTTCTGTTACCGGCGACCCCAACGCGTAGCTGGCAAGTATGTTGCGGCTAGTATTTGGGGTCGCCGGTTAGATGCCCTGAGGTTGGATTTTTGTAGCCCTAGTTACATATAGCTCTTTTTCCAAATCTTTTTTTAAAATAACATTTTAAAGTTCTCAAAAATTGCAACAAAAAATATCTTAGATGTTGATAGCAATGTGCGCTATACTGCTATTAACATGAAAAAAATATGAATACCTCAGTAAATAATTTTATGGAACTTGGTCCACAAATCCACCTATGTGGACCAACTCCATGGATTCCCGTGTAGCATGCATGCGTGATAGTCTATTATATACTAAAAGCAAAATAGAGAGGTATTAAATAGAGATACGAGGTTAATCCACATATGCTAAAAAGATATACTCCGTTGATCTACAATTTAACAGGTGAGATTAAAATATAGAAGTGTTACACACAACATTAAATATGTACACATGACACGTCAATTTAAAAGGAAACTAATAGGTCAGGCACACATATACCGTTTCTGCCGGGACTATACACATGGCCGAATTAAAAAAAAAAATTATGGAGCCGTGTCTTACTGGGATTAGCGGACATTGCATGTACAAAATAAAATGGATGCCATACATAGAAATTGCATGCAATCCAGCCAACGTTTCTAGAGGAGTTATGTTAATTAACTACATGCGAACAGTCATATCTGCATTGGACTGTATGTAGATCCGTTCAATAAAAATAGTGTACAAACAGAATATCCGTACGTTTCTTCATCAGTCCTTGAACGCTAGCTTGATTTCTTTTTTAAATATTATTTTATCTTCTATCAAATTCCATACATATTATGTGGAAATAATCACGAAAGAGCAAATCGTATAGTAGATTGCCTAACTGGCCGAACGATAGAGCTTTTCGGCCTGGGCAAGAACAATTAGATGGAAGACTCCTTCATCGTTATGTTAATTAACTACATGTGAACAGTCATTTCGTATCAGCATTGGACTGTACGTAGATCCGTTCGATAAAAAATAGTGTACACACAAAACATTCATATGTTTCTTCATCAGTCCTTGAACGCTAGCTTGATTTCTTTATTAAATATTATTATTTTATCTTCTATCAAATTTCATACATATTATGTGGAAAAAAATCACGAAAGAGCAAATCGTATAGATTGCCTAACTGTCCCAACGATAGAGCTTTTCGGCTAGGGCAAGAACAATTAGATGGAAGACTCCTTCATCTCTAAAGGGAATCTAGCCCTGCCACATCAGCTACTCTGGCCACACGCAGGTGGAGGAGGGTAGCAGCCGGATCACTTGCCGACGAAAGGCGGCGTTACTGGGGTGCCGCAGTGCCTACATGGATGCGGACACGGCGAAGTAGGCCCGACGCTGTGACGGGACTGCCTTGATCTAGGCGAAGGATGGTGGCGCGGCACAGGGCGCGCACCGCACACGTGGAGCTACATCCGTCACTATTTAGATGGTCTAATATCAAGAAAAGAAAAATATGTTACGTTTACATCGTTAAACAAAATATTTGTTATCGGTTATATGAAAACTCTAGCTGTTTAGATGGTCTAATATCAAGAAAATAAAAATATTTTTTACATGATGTGATATAATATTTTTTTGTTTTTTTTCAGAAAATCATAACATTTTTACTCAACCAAATTCTACATACCAAAGTCTACAATTAAGATGCTGCCCTCGCATCTGCGAGGGCCACTATGCTAGTTTAGATTTAAAAATAGACAACTAAATCATGTACTCTCTCCTGTCCACGTGTCAATTGCTGGAGTTTGTTAATGGGGAAATTTGTGGACCGGGTCCCATAAAACTATTTTCCGTATTCTTGTTGTGCAAAAATGAAAATATCTGACTGATTTGGGGTTTTGAAATTTCCTTTTCACACTTTTAGATATCACATTTTATCACATTTTCGCACAAAAAATAAGGTATCTAGAGTTGATTTTTTGCCTGTCGATAGAACACTTCATTATCGTTATCTATTATATACTAAAAGCACAATACGTAGGTCTAAAATAGAGACACTACGTTAATCCACATCATCATAATTCTTTTTAACCGGTAGATCTAAAATTTACGGTTAAGATTTGGAAAAAAATTATGTAACTATTTTGTTGGCCCGAACTGTGTACGTGTCAAGAGAAGAAAAAAAATTCGTCCGCACATGGAGAGTCCATACATGTGCGTGCATGATCTGGCTAGAGATATACCAAAAAGAAAAAAAAAACACATACGCTGAGCCAGACACACATGCACCCTGATGGAGATATACCAAGGAAGAGAAACACGCGACCGCACTACATAGAAAGAGTTAAATGGAAAAAATGTCAGGATCATACTAATTAACAAATTTGATCGCTGTATATTTTACCTACCGACATTAATATATCAATGTAATTTTGTACATAAATTATCAAATATTGTACCAAAAAAACTATATAAAAACGTGTCATCGGCATATTGCAGTATAGAAATTCCTCCGTCAACTAAATGAGGGATAAGACTTCATATCTGCCCATCCTCTTTCGCTCTTGCTATTAGGATGGCCAACATATCTGCAATAATGTTGAACAACATAGGTGACAGCGGGTCACCCTGTCGAAAACCCTTCCTAGTTTGAAAGTAGTGACCAATACCATCATTGACCTTAATTCCTACACTTCCTCCCCTAACAAATTGGTCGATGAGTTGACACCGGCCATTTGGGATCAAAACAATTCATGCGCATAACTTGTTGAAGAAAAGACCATTTATCTTATCATAATCTTTCTCAAAATCGATTTTAAATATCACCCCATCCATTTTCTTTTGATGAAGTTCATGAATGGTTTCATGTAAGACAACTACTCCTTCAAGAATATGTCGTCCTGGCATTGCTGACTGTGTAGGGCTAATAACTGTCTCGGCAACAATATTAGCTCTAATAGTAGCAACTTTCGTGAATATTTTAAAACTAACATTAAGAAGACATATTGGTCTATATTGCTGGATTTGAACCACATTCTCCTTCTTAGGCAACAGGGTAATAACACCAAAGTTTAGTTTGAACAACCGTAATTCCCCTGAATGCAGTTGATAGAACATTGGCATTAAATCACCCTTGATAACTTCCCAAAAGGTTTGGTAGAACTCAGCTGGAAAACCAGCAGGTCCTGGAGATTTATTTAACTCCATTTAAAAAATAGCATCCGTGACTTCCTTCTTTGTGAACTCGGCAACAAGGATATTATTCTCCTCTTGGGTTAATTGCGGAATATCACGAGTAAAACCCTCACTCAGTGTGAGGGTACAAGTAGTTGGCTCTCCAAACAACTTCTTATAATATTCAGAAATATAAACTTGTAAATTTTCATCACCCACTATGGTTCCTTCCTCTTGTTCTAATTGACAAAAATCCTTCGATGTTTTCCATTTGCAATTAGGTGTAAATATTTAGTATTGTTCCCTCCTTCTTTAATATGTTTTACCTTGGCTCTCTGTGCCCATTTTGACTCCTCATCTCTACGAAGTTTTGTTAAATCATCATTTGCCTTTCTTAAGTTTGCTCTCTCATCATCACCTAGAGTAATTGACTCAGCTTTCAAGTCCAATTCATCTATTAATAATAGCAATTTTTCCTTTTCTTTCTTATATTGTCCACTTAAATTTTTTGCCCATCCTTTGAGAAAACGCCTCATATGTCTGATTTTATTCTGCCATATGGCAATAGGAGAATTCCCACGGGTCTCAGCCTCCCATTCAGCTCTCACTATCTCATAAAAATTCTCATGTTTCAACCATGATGTTTCAAAAGAAAAGTGAGCTCTATTGCCAATATGAGCGTGATTACCAAAATCAATTAACGAAGGAGGATGGTCTGAGCCAGTCGTCACTACAAGAAAAGTTCTAATACTCAACGTCCCATTTTCGTCAGTTATGGCCCCTTTTTCGTCGCCTATGGGCCTAACCCGACGATATGGCTTCTGTGGTCGAAAGTGCGTCAGGCAAAGTCCTACCACATTTTCTTCGGTTCGTCGTGTTCGGGCGCTCTTCCGCCACGGAAAATCGAAACGTTGCAGAAGTGTTTTCGAGAGCACGTTGACTGCTGACGTCATGCAAACTGACACATGTCAGACGCCGTTAACTGTCAGTTAACGCCGTTAACCGGCTAAAACCGCGTGGTAGATGGTAGGCCCAAACAAGGTCTGCCACGCCTTAAGCGGGCTGGCCCATTTAGTTTGCGGGCCGGGCCAGCTGACTTAGTTTGACCGGTTAACTATATAGCTGGGCTGGTCCATTAGGTACGTGGGCCGGGCCTAACCTCTACGGTTGACTGGTCAAAGCTTTAATGGGCCGGCCCACTAAGCCCGTGGGCTGGGCCGAATGCCTTCGTTTGACCGGTCAACATGCAAACGGGCCGGCCCACTAAGCATGTGGGGCCCACTTTTCTATTATCGGGCCGGCCCATTTAATAAATGGGGTCCACCATAAAGCAAGTGGGCTGGCCCAAGAAGTTAGTGGGTCGGCCCAATTATCGTGTGGGTCCCACTTTTCTGTTGCCGGGCCAGCACATTAAGAAAGTGGGGTCCACCGTAGAGCAAGTGGGCTAGCCCAAGAAGTTAGTGGGCCGGCCCAATAAGGGTGTGGGTCCCACTTTCCTGTTATTGGGCTGGCCCATTAAGCAAGTGGGGTCCACCATTTATCAAGTGGGCTGGCTGATGTCTACGGGAGCTTCTATTCTTGTAGACAGTGTTGGGCCTCCAAGAGCAGAGGTTTGTAGAACAGCAGCAAGTTTCCCTTAAGTGGATACCCAAGGTTTATCGAACTCAGGGAGGAAGAGGTCAAAGATATCCCTCTCATGCAACCACTGCAACCACAAAGCAAGAAGTCTCTTGTGTCCCCAACACACCTAATAGGTGCACTAGTTCGGCGAAGAGATAGTGAAATACGAGGTGGTATGAATAAGTAGTAGCAACGGCAACGACACCGGAAAAGTGCTTTGCCCGGGACGATAAACAAGCGAGTAGTAATGTAGCGGTAGTAACACGACAGTAGTAACGCAGCAGCAGTGATGCTTAGCAGTATTTAGGAACAAGGCCTAGGGATTACACTTTCACTAGTGGACACTCTCAACATTGATCACATAACGAGAATAGATAAATGCATACTCTACACTTTTGTTGGATGATGAACATATTGCGTAGGATTACACGAACCCTCAATGCCGGAGTTAACAAGCTCCACAATAATGCTCATATTTTAGTAACCTTTAGTGTAAGATAGATCAATAGACTAAACCAAGTACTAGCATAGCATGCACACTTGTCACCTTCATGCATATGTAGGAGGAATAGATCACATCAATATTATCATAGCAATAGTTAACTTCGCAATCTACAAGAGATCATGATCATAGCATAAACCAAGTACTAACACGGTGCACGCACTTGTCACCTTTGCACACGTGCGGGAGGAATAAAACTACTTTAATAACACATCACTAGAGTAGCACATAGATAAATTGTGATACAAACACATTGCAATCATAAAGAGATATAAATAAGCACCTCACTATGCCATTCAACGGTGAATAAGTATTCTGTGAAATCTAGCCTAAGAGACCCACACGAGTGCACACACTGTCACCTTTACACACGTGGGACTAGGAGTCTCCGGAGATCACATAAGTAAAACTCACTTGACTAGCATAATGACATCTAGATTACAAGCATCATCATATGAATCTCAATCATGTAAGGCAGCTCATGAGATTATTGTATTGAAACACATAGGAGAGAGATGAACCACATAGCTACCGGTACAGCCCCGAGCCTCGATGGAGAACTACTCCCTCCTCATGGGAGCAACGGCGGTGATGAAGATGGCGGTGGAGATGGCAGCGGTGTCGATGGAGAAGCCTTCCGGGGGCACTTCCCCGCTCCGGCAGGGTGCCGGAACGGAGACTCCTGTCCCCGGATCTTGGCTTCGCGATGGCGGCGGCTCCGGCGGGTTTACGTGGGTTTCGTCAATTGGTATTGGGTTTTCGATCCGGGGGCTCTTTATAGGCGAAGAGGCGGCGCCGAGGGGTCGAAAGGCTGGCCAAACCCTAGGGGGCGCGGGCCCCCTAGGCCGCGCCGGGGTATGGTGTGGTGGGCCTGTGCCCCCCTCCGGTCCCTCTCGTGTGTTCGGATGCTTCGGGGATTCTAAGATCTTTGGCGTTGATTTCGTCCGATTCGAGAATATTTCGTTACTAGGATTTCGAAACCAAAAACGAGCGAGAAACAGAAGCGGCACTTCGGCATCTTGTTAATAGGTTAGTTCCGGAAAATGCACGAATATGACATAAAGTGTGCATATAACATGTAGATAACATCAATAATGTGGCATGGAACACAAGAAATTATCGATACGTTGGAGACGTATCGGCATCCCCAAGCTTAGTTACTGCTCGTCCCGAGCGAGGTAAAACGATAACAAAGATAATTTACGGAGTGACATGCCATCATAATCTTGATCATACTTGTAGGATAACGTAGCATAGAAAACAAAAATTTTCCTACGGCGAACACGCAATCCAAGCCAAGATGCAATCTAGAAGACGGTAGCAACGAGGGGTATCGAGTCTCACCCTTGAAGAGATTCCAAAGCCTACAAGATGAGGCTCTTGTTGCTGCGGTAGACGTTCACTTGCCGCTTGCAAAAGCGCGTAGAAGATCTTGATCACGATCGGTTCCGGCGCCACGAACGGGCGGCACCTCCGTACTCGGTCACACGTTCGGTTGTTGATGAAGACGACGTCCACCTCCCCGTTCCGGCGGGCAGCGGAAGTAGTAGCTCCTCTTGAATCCGACGACACGACGGCGTGGTGTCGGTGGCGGTGAAGAAGTGCGGCGGAGC
>NC_061513.1:280561854-280584153 GCF_022539505.1 Lolium rigidum
TGCCAACCGCGACCAAAGCCCCTTTTTCCACCAGTGGGAGTAGCATCCACTGAGATGCCAGATACCCGGCAATCGCTTGAGTAAACGCTCGCTGCACCGGTGGCATGTCTGGATGACTGATCGACCCTTTTTGGAGGACGGATCCACATTGGTAAGCCCCAGTAGCATGTGGCAACACCAAATGATAGAGGAGAGAGAATGTTTGGATGGTAGGTGAAGAATTAAAAAGGTAAGAGAGGGTAGATGGGGCAAGAGAGAGGCTGGGTGTGAGCTAACGAAAATCTTTTTTCGTGAACTTGTTGTCGGCGCGCTAGATAGCCACCATTCATACAAGGATTCTTTGGAGTTCGATGGTGTTTCTGTTGGGCTTGGCTGGCGTGAATTTCTTATTAGGAGTATTGGTGTAAACATTTTTTACTTAGTCATCTCCAACAGGGCGACACAAACGGATCAAGAGCGACCTTTTGCGTCTGCGTGAACAAAAAATGCGCTCCAGGGGCTAGACGCAAAATGACCGCAGCGTCTGTTCTGACGCAAACACGAACCAAATATGTGTCAAGAAATGTGTCTGCGCTGACACGTTCGACCGTCCGTTTGGCTCACATGCCCCCTCTCTCCTTCTTTAATACATGATAGGCCCATGTGCTGGCCACTTCTAACCACACAAATAGAATCTTTCTCTCTCTCTTCTCTCCCTAATCAATGCATGTTAGAGCCTTGCGGTTAAAAAATTGGGCACTACCAATGAAAATGGTGTAGACACATACGAACATGTGACTATTTTTTTATGTCTGTACCTAACGCAAACAGACAGAAATCGTGTTCAAAATACGTCTGGATGTTGAAGATGCCTTTAATTGACAGTTTGAGGAGCGTTATCAGGGGTAGTCGGTGGAGTACTTGTTTCCATGGATTCGGTGGTCGTGGATTGAAGTTTCTCATTGGTCAGGTTGGATGCAGGATCAAACGACGGGACAACATTCGCACACAGATGTTACATAAAGCGATTTGTTTAGTTTACAATTGATGGGAACCTGCACTTCGCGCTCTGCGAAACAAGGACGGCAGGTGAGGTGACCCCGCATAATGCACATGGAGGCTGGAGCCAACAGACAAGCAGGCAGAGGTTGCTGTCGTCGTGCCACTCCTGTGCGTAGGCCCGACGCCCAATCCATTCACTGTTTGCCATATCTCCCTAGCTGTTGACAATAACACCTTTGAAAAAGACTACGCAGGGTATGCTAAGCTCCGCTGCCAGCTTCACATGGCTACTCGTCAGTGGCGACCTGCTCAGTCTCCACGAGGAACAGCCAAAAGAAAAGGAGATTTGTCCTCTTCATATGCTGCAGCAGCGGAGCAGAAGAAAAGGCCAGTGGAACCTTTCTCTGTCTTGGATTTGAAGAGGAAGCAACTGTGTCTCCTCCATCGGTTGCTCTGTGCGCGCAACACCGTGTCATAAAGCATCTCCAGTCGCATCCTGAAGTTTGGGTAAAGGCGGATAAAAAGAACTCTTCGGTCGAGTTTTCAAATTTTAAAAATGTCTTATTTCGTATTTGGTGTCTTCAGAGCATCTCCAGCCGCGTCCCCCAAAGCGTCCCCCAAAGGGATTTGGGGCGCGTCGGACCAAAAATGCGTTCCAGCCGCGTCCCCCAAAGCCTATTTTTGTCCGTCGCGCCCCCATACGGTGTCCGGCGCCCCGAGCCCATCCCCGTCCCACAGGGGACGCACCGGGTACGCCGGACACAACGAAAAGCGAGGCGGGGAGTGGCGGGGCCGACCCGTCAGCGGCACAATTAATTTTAACTAACCGTCGCCTACCTCGCGACGGAAGTTATTGGCGCGCAGCGACGGTGCAGCTCCCACAGAGGGCGCAGCGACGAGTCCCGTCGCGCCTAGCTCTGCGTGCCGGCGTTAATGAGCGCCACCGCTCATCCGCCTCCCTCCGGCCTATAAAAAGGGACGCCTCTCATCGTCCCTCTCATACACAAACCCTAGCGCGTCTCTCCCAAACCCTAGCCGCCACCATCTCTCAACAAGACTCGATGCTATGTCTGGTAGAGGCGGAGGCCGACCTCGCGGCCGCGGCCGTGGTCGTGGTCGTGGACGTGGCCGCGGCATAGCTGAACGCTCGCCGTCGCCTCCCACGCCGTCGTCTTCATCGTCAGAGATGGACGTGGAGCCGGACGTGCTGTTCGAGTTCGTCCTCGTCCTCAAGGGCGACCCGCGCGGCATCCAGAGGCTGCCGAACTCCTTCGCCGAGTACGTCGGCGGCGTACGCCCGCGCAAGATGCATCTGCGGGAGCATTCGACGCGATCTACGACGCGTGCGGCAAGATGTACCTCAACATCGGTTGGGAGAAGTTCGCGCGCCACCACAGCCTCCAAGCCGGCTTCATCCTCGTGTTCTCCTACTTCGGCAACAGGGACATGAGCGTCAAGGTCTTCGACGAGAGGCGCTGCCGCCTGGACTACCACGGCGACAGGGACTCCCACGACGACAACGACCGACGAGGAGGACGACCGAATGAGTGTTGTTTCTTCGCAGCGAATACATGCACGGAGGTTTCTCGCCTCGTTCGCCTCATCGGTAGAACCAACAAGGGCACCATCCTCCCACTGGATTTTCCGGCTTAGGTGACTAGGTGTGCCCTCGAGTGTTCTTTCTTAGCGGCGAACACAAGCAAACCTCCGATGCACGGCCTAGTTAGGTTTAGTTTATTTGCAATATTTTATATTTGTGTCCACCACGGTTCCAACTATGTATTAGTTTGTGGAAACCGCGTTTCCAATTATGTATTAGTTTGTGGAAATTGAAATAAAAATGCCAAAAAAAAGTAATTTAAATGTTTGGGAGCGGCGTTTGGGGGACGCGGCTGGGGAGCGACGTCCCCCAAAGGCGGCACGAACAAAACACGTCCCTCAAACGCTCAATCTGGCGCGGTTTGGGGGACGGTTTGGGGGGACGCGACTGGAGATGCTCTCAATAGACACTATATACACAAGGGACGCGTCGGAACGTTGAACACAAATGAATTGCCCAATGCATGTATGCAACCCCTAGTGTTTACATGTCAATTTATTTTCCCCACCTAACTCCCACCTCTCACCTACTTTCTCTACATGAGCTAGTCTCCTCTATTAAAATGCATTTATAAAATGCATGCATTGTTTGAGGGGCGCGGCTTAAAAGGGACTTTTTTTTTTGTCGGACACTCTCTCCAAAAACATCCCAAATCGTTGCATTGGACACTTTTTTAGTGACACAGCTGGAGATGCTCTAAGTACCGTCGGTTTAAGCTTGATTTGTAGACATAGAAGAAGAAAATTGTGAACTTTAATGCGGATGGCCAATTTTTTTTTTGCTTAACTCTATAACTGAGAGTCGAGAGATAAACACAATTTTCCTTTCCACCAGGCGATTCACTCGTAACCCTTAGAGTGATGACTCGAAGAGGATCTGATCACACCCCACTTTTGATCGATTAAGGAGATGTTGCTCACGAGGGGAATAAATCTCACTTCTCATAAGAAGTGGCTGCTATACTAACCCGGTGGCTGGGTTGCCCTCAATCACAATATCCCACGAACCAAACACGCTATAAGAGTATGCTAGTGGATGGCTAGTCGTAAAATTCTATCCCCGTCGATGAAGTTTCTTGGATGCAGTCTCTCAGAGGTGCTTATATGTGTAGGGTGTGCGTACGTGCGTTTATAGGGGTGAGTGTATGTGCGTATATATGAGCGTCTACGTTTATACTATATTTTGTAAAAAAAAAAAATCATAAAAGCCTATCTACAAAAATTATCTCCATAAATGTTTGCGGTGAGTTGTTAGATCTCGTGTTAGATAAGTCTGTACTGACATGTTATGTTTATTTTGTGTACGGTTTTGCTAATTCTTTCTAGCTCGAGAATTTTGTAGTTTCTAGTCTACATGAGTATCTAGCTATCGGCTTTAAGATTAACACATTCTTTACTTGCGGGATGAACACATCATTACAACACGACCAATCTTTGTAGATATATGTATCTACAACTTTGTAAAACCGATTCTGAATTATTTAATTCTTTGTCTGCTACTCAGAAAATGTATAATAACATGACAAACAAAAGGAATCATATTAAAAGCATATAAAATCACCAAAGAATTGAGCAAACGTTTTAATTCCCAAATTTGTACTTTGTGTGTATGTCGACTCGGACCTGAGCAATAAATCTCTTCGTCAGTCGTGTTCCTCATTATTTTCACCACAAGCATACATACGTACCCAGTTTCAATAGTGTACCTCATTATTTCACCACAAGGCAGTTATTGTATGTGCCTACCAAAATGTACCGTGTGGGAAAGTCGAGTTCGACAAGCCAAACAGATAGACTCTCCGGAGTGGATAGGGATTTGGTGCACACGGCACCAGTGCTCCCTCTACATTTAGATTTTTTAATTTTTTAAAATCTTACACTTCTATTTCTTTAAAAATTATGGCATTAAATATGTAGATAGATATGTACAGGATGAGTCTACGCAATAAAGTTCCGGTAAAAATTACTTTAAATTTTGAGAAATACAAATAAACAAATTTCTGACAAAAAGACATACTATTTTAATACTAGTGTACTACCATTTACTATCACAAAATAGTATTTTTTATATTTTCCAAAATACAACGTATTTTTTAACGGGATTTTTTTGCATACACTCATCATGTACATATCAATCTATATATTTAACACCATAATTTTTTAGAGATACAGAAGTGTGAGATTTTAACATTTTAAAAAAATCTGAAATTGAACTGGTGTCCATGTGTCAAAGACACTTTTTGCTCCAGAGTGCGGATTGTTGCTCTATTGGCAGTTCACGTGGGTCCCATACTACTATAACCTATGATGTCAGTCTCCACAAGGAACGGATCAGTGCATCTCCAACGGAGCGATTCAAACGGACGATGAGCGATCTTTGCGTCCGTGCAGATAAAAAACGTGTCTGGCCCTGCTCCCGCGAGGCGACGCATAGTGATCCGGCGTCCGCGGCGACGCAAACTTGGCTCAAATATGCGGCAGGTTTGCGTCTCCGCGGATGCTGCGCGGACGCGCCAACTGACCACCGAAACTTGCGTAGGACCCGCGCGTCAGTGGCAGGGATGCTGATAACATTCCTGCCGGTGGCCATTCCCCGTGCGAAAAATCAAAATAGACCGGCGCCATCACTCAAAGCCATAACGATGGATGTCCTCGTCGCCGCAGGCACCATGGATTCCGAGGGAACCCTCGCAACCGCTGCCGCCCCGGACTCCCCCATAGCCACCACCATAGCCCCAATGGAGGCCGCATCTCCTGCGAAAGTAAAGTGTGCCACCACCGACGGCCGGGACGCTAAGACGAAGGCGGCAAAGAAGGTGTTGTCCAAGGAGGAGAAAGGCGTCGAGGCCGCGAAGCGTTGCTGCCGGCGCAAGAATCTGAAGGAGAGGAATGCAGCGGCCGCCACCATGGAGGCCACCCATCAGATGGTGTGGCAGATTCAGTTGAAAACAGGCGCGGCGCAAGTAGGCCTCCATTCGAGCCTAGCGGAGGCCATACTCCTCGTCAAGAGAGAGGGGATCATCGACGTTGCTCCCTTGGCCTCGTCGGTGAGCTCGATAAGTTTCCAGCTGCGTCCTGGAACGCATGCCCCCTTGCAGGTCCACACGACATCGTGGTTCGCCTCCGGCGTCGCACCGGTGCAGTTCAACGAGGCGTCAGTTCCCGACCTGAACCGGACGCCGAGAAGCGGTGACTCGTTCCCGGACGCGACACAGAAGGCGTGTCGGGTCTCGGAGGAGAGCATGTCGGTGCCCTGCAGCCTGTTTGACGAAATGGCACCATCTGCCCCGACGATGGACGACCCGATACGTAAGCTCTCTCACTGTGTGGGTCTGCCGTGTGTCATGCATCTGACATCCGGTGATTCGTAGGACTATTGGAAGGGACGCAATGAGAGCGGCATCGAGGCCATGATCTACGACGGCGGCTTCGTTTGCAACGACGGCGCTGAGATAGAGTCGCATGATCAGTAGCCACAGACGCAAGATGGGGTGTACATCGATGGCGCACGACTTTTCTCCAGCCAGCCCACGCAGGCAAAACCGTCTACGTGGACGACTATGAGGACACGCCAATAGGGCCTATCCTCACCATGGATGATGGTACCAAGAAGAAGGGGTAGAGCCACAAGACATGCTGCTTCAACAACGACGAGGCCATGTTGTGCCCCTTTTGGACTTTATTTTGCGCCGTATCATGTGCAAAATGTGATGAATGAGACCTCAATTTGAGCCAAGATGATGGCTATAATTTCATGCAATTTGATTGTTTAACCTATTTTCCGAAATTTGTGAATAAAAAATGGTCCACGTCCGAAATGCATCGAGCCGCTAGAGCCACCCGACGCAAACGAACGTATAACCATTTTCGTATTCACATACCGACGCAAATGGACGCCCGCAGATATTTTGAGGGTCCAAAATACGTGAACCCGCTGGAGATGCCCTCAAAAGAACTCTGCACTCTACCTCTACGACACCGCTGCTGCCATACGGTAAATACGTGTTGGGACCAGAAGGTTCCATAGAACTTAAAATACTGCAGCGTCCTAAAATTCATATTTCTATATCTTAAAAAGATAAAAAAAAATTGCTACAGGGTGCACGCATGTATGTGTGTGCTATTTTTGGTACCCAAATTCAAAAGTATATACTAGCTTAGAAAAAATCACAAGTATCATATAAATAATCTAAAGTAAATTCTCACCTCCCAATTTTTTGTAACTTAGTAATCGGTACCTATGTAACTTAGTATCGAAGTAAGATTAATCGGGTTCCGCTAAGAGCATCATCACCAGCGCACCCAATAGTGATCCTAATAGCTCTATTAGGATCCTAGTGAGAGAAAACGTCCGCCTAGCGGTCCCTAAAAAGCGCCGGCATGTTCTGTAGCCTCATAAAAGTGGCGACACGCCCAAAAGAATCTCTATGCAAAGGGTTTTGATAGGGGGCGTTGGCACCAAATTTCTGCTCAAAAGATGCTCACCGGTTCGCATGGAGTGAGAGCCTCTCCAAAGATTCTCCTCTCTCCTATTTTTTCTACCCCGCCTACTTTCCTTTAACTGTATGTATATACATGTATATACTATCGAAGCTGTGCTATACGGGTTACCGGTGTGAAATACACTTTTCCATAGCACATATACTGCTATCGGCGTGCCCGATATGCTGCTGCCGACACTAGTGTCAGTCATACTATATTTCTCACCGGTGAAGATGCTTTCGAACAAAAGTTCTAAAAATTTCCTTTAGGGCACCTCCAACGGGTCGTCGCAAACGGACGCTGAGCGACCGTTTCCGTCCGCCGTGACCGAAAATGCGTCTGGGCCTCCTCCAGCAGAGCGACGCAAAGTGACTGGGCCATCCGCAGCGACGTAAACCTAGCCCAAATATGAGCCTGGTTTGCGTATCCGCGGACGCTCCGCGGTCGCGCCGAGCATCCCCCTTTTCCTACCCGGTCCCGCAAGTTAGGGACAGCGAAATCGACCGCTTCGATTTGCTTCTTTTCCCCTTCTTGCTGCCCTAGTGCGACGCCACCACCCCAACCCCACCCGCCGCCGTGCCACCGCAGCGCCGTAGTACTCGCCGTCTGGCTCGGTTGTCGCCGCGCGGGAGAGCAGGATCGTACTCGGGGTTGGCTCCGGCGCCTACCTGCCGGCTGTTTTGGGGCCAAACGTTGCCGGTTGCGCCGCCCTTCCGCGCCGCCCATGACCTATTCGGTCAATTGCGCCGGTAGGTTTCTTATCCTGTTTTTCGGTGCTATTGTGTGCGGCCATTGATCCACAGTTCATACCCACGCAGATGGACATGTGGCAGATGCTGGAGAAGTTCCACGCGGAGGTCGTTGACTTCTCTTCCAACGAGGAGTCCCCTCAGTCGACGCAGACATTGGCAAATACTGCGGCCTCCATGATACACAAGTTCACTTCAAATGAGGGGCTGGTGCACCGGGGCTCTGTCAAGGGCCGCTCAAAAACCTCGCTGCGCAACGAGAGTGGAAGAGGGGCTCCGGCTCCACAAAGACTACTTCCACCTCACCGATCCGGTGTACAAGGAAAAAATGTTCCGGTCGTTGGTACAGGATGTCAAGGGAGCTGTTCATGGTCATTCTCCGGGGCGTCAGGCACTATGACCCCTACTTCCAATGCAGGTCCGATGCAACAGGTGCGCTAGGCTTCACATCCTACAAAAAATGCTCCACAGCTATTCACATGCTATCATATGAAATGGCTGCTGATATATTTGATGAGTATCTTCGAATGGGTGAGAGCACCTGCCTTGAGGCCATGTACATGTTTTGCCGAGCCGTGATTGCCATGTTCGGACAACATTACTGTATGGAGCCAACTGTTGAGGATACAAGGCGGTTGTTGTCTATCAACGAGTCTAGAGGGTTCCCAGGAATAATTGGCAGCATAGATTGCATGCACTGGGAGTGGAAGAATTGTCCATTTGGATGGCAGGGTCAGTACAGCGGGCATGCGGATGGACGGACTGTCATTGTTGAAGCTGTCATATCTCAATATTTATGGATTTGGTATTCATTCTTTGGCATGGCCGGTTCCAACAATGACATCAATGTGTTGCACCTATCACCGGTTTTCAGCAGGCTCATGCAAGGCAAAGCTTCCCGGCTGAGCTATGAGGTCAATGGAAATGAATATGACAAGCCATATTATCTTGTTGATGGCATCTACCCTGATTGGGCCACACTGGTGAAGACTGTCCGTAATCCAAACTCCGAGAAGACGAGAAGGTTTGCTAAGATGCAAGAGGCTTGGAGAAAAGATGTGGAGCGCGGATTTGGTGTGCTCCAAGCTCGGTGGGAAATTGTCCATCACCCGACAAGAACATGGTCGTTGAAGACCATGCATGAGGTGATTACATGCTAGAAATGTAGTAAGACAGTAAGAAATAGCCAACCTTGAAAAGCTTTGCTCCTACAGCCATCTCCAACGGAGAGGAGCATTATGATGTGGCCGCATGTCTAGAAACAGACCGTTCTCTACTTAGGGTGATCTACGTCCCTAACGGCGATCACCATTTTTATAAAAAGTTGAAAAGGTGTTTAAAAGGTTTTTAAAAATATATTTCCACTACTACCATTCAAGTTTACAATATCAAATTAATTATAATTTAAGGGCGGCAAAAATGACTAATCAGTGACCACGGCCACACTCTCTCTTAATTATTACCTGCATGTGGGCTGTATATGCATGTGGCGACACGTGGACATGCGTGCACCTGGGTGTGCAGTCCGCCCACCGCAAACCGGTCACAAATTTGGTCCAAAAATGTGGTTGTGTGGACAAAAAAAGGGACCGTTGTCTGTTTGGAAATCACCGTTGGATCTCGTATTTAGGCTGTACGGATACTGATGGACAAGCTGTCAGTATGTGGCCCTCCGTTAGAGATGGCCTACCTTACCCGAGCCATTTTTAATGAATGAGACACACATTTTTTAAAAAATTGAACTATAAAATTGAGAAAATAAAATATTGGTTATGTTGTAGGTAAATAGCATTGTTGATTCATATTCAAAACACTTTTGAATGACGTTAATTTTCTACCAACATTCTTTCTGTATTTAGAGTAATTTTTGGTCAAACAAAAACACGAATAATAACGTCGTCTTATTCACTGGAATGAAGAGAGTGCTCCACTCATTCACAATTACCTCGCATTTTGTATCTAGTTAACGTTAGAATTTTGTAAGTCTTACCAATAATCCAGAAAAAATCAATATCTATAATATTAAATTTATTGTACTAGAAATGTATATTTTAAATTATATGTATCTGATATTTTTTTATTTTGATTGAATTTCACAAATTTTGACTTTGACTAAACCGAGAACCGCGAAGTAATTGTGAATAGAGAGAATAGTACTACCGTGACAGATTCCATTTTTACTTATATACAATTAGGCCTCAAAAGACTATAGTTAGCCCAAAAATCCAAATACTATAGTCAAACTATGTCCAAAAGACTACCCAACACTGTCCAAAAGACTACCTAACAAGCTTAGAACAGATTTTCATCATAAATATTTGATGTCAATAGCTGCGTGTAACTGATGGTTGCATTGCACTCCTGAAACTCCATACTTGCTCCTTTATCATGGCCATCCTTCTCCACTCCTTCTTGGGGCTCTACACCATCTTGTCTTTTTGGTTGCTGCAAATAAAAGCCATAGTAATTAGTTTAGGACGAATGGTAACAACTTATCTTGTATAAATTGCAACATACATTTGCTCCTTTGTTTTTGGATGCGGCAACTTTAGTTGTCTTGCGCTTCCCCCTTGAGTAACTTATAGGCCAAGTTTCCTTCGTCCTCAATTTTTTTGATTGAACCTCCTTTTTCTTGAGCCTAACGGCACTAAGAAACTCACTTTTTGGATGCACATTTGGGTCAACATTTTCTTGGTCCTCACATGGCTTAGTTGTAGCATTGATAGTTGCATTGAGTTTATTATCTATTTGTGGACTAACACAATCAATTGCATTCTCTAACATCAAACAACACTCTAGAGAGTTGGCTACTTTGTGTGCCAAAATGTGAAATTTGTGAGACAAATTCTTGTATCGAAGTTGGGCTTCCAACTTTGGATTCTCAACCACATTCCTTCCTTGTCTATATTGTATGCTTCCATTACGTGCTTCCCTAGTCCATCTCTTCAAGATATAATGTGTTGGAAATATCTTTATGTTCATCAAATCTAGAACTTTGAGGCCATGTCCACACAATACTCCATTCCTACTGAACATTTCACAACTACATGAAATTGTGTTGGTCAAAGGATCACCAATCACTATGTGCTCCTCCTCAAATTTTAAATCACCATGCAAACTCGCAATAGCAACCGCAAATTTGTTATCCTCATCCAATACTCTAGTGCAAGCAACCATGGATTATTCATATTTACTTTGAAAAGATTCAAAAATAATTGGAGTGTACTCTTGGCTTGCTAGCACCAACATAGCATGTGCCAGCTGGATTTTTCAATTTGGGTGACTGAGTGTGCCCTCGAGTGTTCTTTCTTGGCAGCGAACACAGGAAACCTGCGATGACCGGCCTAGTTAGGTTTATTTTTTTGCAGTGTTTTATATTTGTGTCAACCATGGTTCAAACTATGTATTAGTTTTTGGAAAACCATATTCCAAACTATATCTTCGTGTAAACCATGTTTTCAATTATGTATTAGTTTGTGGAATGGAATGTTTCTTCTCTTTATTCGATTTTCTATGCTTTTATTTATGATTTTAATTCAAAAAATCTATCGGGACCGTCGGTTTGGGGACACCGGTGTGGGAACCAGGGGCGGAGCTGGATGAAATTTATCCCTGATGCATCTCCAAGCTTGCAGCCTTTGCTAGCTGGATTTATGCCTCCCTGATGCACCTTTTCCTTCCTAACCTGATGCACTACTCTCATTTAGCTCACAAGTACTAGTAAAAAAATTCTTAGACCCTGATGCATGTGCCATATGAAAAACCATATGAAAAACCATACGTAGATGTCGGTGTCTCTACCAGCGACTATTTGAGGGACGCCGGTGGAGATGCTCTAAGCAGCGGACTTGGCAGGTGGAGCATGGTGGATACACTGATCGAGCATGCTCTTTTCGTCAGCAAACGCTGCTACAAGTCCCTACCTCCCGTTGTTGCCGGCCAATGTGGTGCTGCTGCCGGAGCTCGACAGGACTCCATTTACTTCATCAACGAGAGTACCGCACTTCCGAGAGAAGAGCCACCTCTAGGAGATGAGTCACCTATAAGAGAAGAGTCACCTCCAAGAGAAGAATCCATCAACTTCATCAACGAGGGTACCAAGAATAGGAAGACGACGTTGTATGAGGATCCCTTTCTCGATTCCAGTGTGTACAACATAAGAGACCACACAATTACGCCTTTGCTGGTTGAGACCACCGTGGTACGGTACCTGAGGGTCCATGGCGTCCGGCTTGGCTTTTCCCTGCCGAAACTTGATTTTGTTAAGCCAGGTATATCTAGGATAAAATAGGGGGGGGGGGGTCAGTTCTGTTGTTCATGTGATGGCCTTCCTTTCATATGAACTGACATTTATACCTTGTCGCTGACGGTCCAGTTATAAGTCGTTTGTCATTGGTACTTCGCCACTGACGGCCAAATTTTATCTCAGTGCGTCATTAGTTGATTAGTACTGGCGACAAATGTTTCGCCTCATTGTCTACGATAGTGTAATCTGTGACGGGCATGCGAATCCTATATGTCGCTCTTTTTTCTAAGCAATGGCGTTCAAATCGGAAAATCAAATCTGATCCCGGGTGCATATGCATCCGGTATGTATAAAACATATTTGCGAACGGTAAAACAAATAGAAAAAACATTTAGCATGTAGAGAGACATGTTCTATGTGTGCACGTAAATTTTCACATAAAACCAACATTTTTTGTACCCTGTGTAAAAAAGACAAATAATACCTCGAAAAATAGATTATTTTAGCACCTAAGATTTGTCTTTTTTGCACAAGGCATGAAACATATCGGTTTTTGCTGAAACAAATTTGTAAGCATGTAACATGTCAAGGTATACACAAAGAATTTTTATTTGTATTTTTCTAACATTTTTAAATATATTTAATATGTGTTTCAAATAAAGGGTGCATATGCACCGGGTGTAGAAACACTCTGTCCCGTTCAAATGTTCTTTAAACGTTTCGCTACACAATGAGTTGAGTGGATGGTCTTCAGTAATTTGCCCAAGTAGCTGATTTTTCATGCTCCCTCCTGTCCATATTACTTGATGTTTAAATGGATCTATCTACAATTAAAATATGTCGAGATACATCTATATTAGCATCAAGTAATATAAATCGAAGAAAGTACTTTTCTTTGTAGAAACTTAGAACTAGGTTTGGTTCAGAGCAATTGTCCTTCTTGGAGCGCGCGAAGCAGCATGTGATTGAGTGGGATGCAATGCATGCCGCCAAAATCTCTGCCGAGTTTGAGCTTGGAGGTGCCAAGAAATTAGAGTCATCTGCCATCCGAGCTCAAGGCAGCTCTCTTGAGCCTTAGGGCATCTCCAGTGGCGCGACGCATTTTAGCGTTCGCGCGCGTTCGTTTGTGTCGATCCTTTTGGTCGAAACCGACCGTGCGTCCGTTTGCGTCGGGGTGGCTCCAACGGCACGACGCATTTTTTAGGACGAATCCTTTTTTCAAACATGAAACATAGTTTTACATACTTAAAAAATAAACCTAAAACGCCTACTGCTCCTCGTCGCTGTGCTGCTCCTCGCCGTTGTGCTGCTCCTCGTCGCTGTCGAGCACGATGAGCTCCGGTACGACCCAAGGCCAGTTGGCATCCGGGGGAGCGTACGCCGGGCGCGCCGCCGCCGGTGCTCGAGGTTGAGGAGGCTGCGGCTGTGGCGGCGGTGGAGGGGCCCAGTACTGCGGCTGTGGCGGCGGTGGAGGCGCCCAGTGCTGCGGCTGAGGCGCCCAGGCCTGCGGTTGTGGCGGCGGTTGAGGCGCCCAGTGCTGCGGCTGTGGCGGCGGTTGAGGCGCCCAGTGTTGCGGCTGTGGCGGCGCTGGCGGAGGCGCCGCCGACTCCAGGAGCGCCTGTCGAAGAGCTTCATCCGCCGACAGGCCCGGCGGCATGACGGCGGTGGCGTAGCGGGGCAGCGGTGGCTGCACAGGCGCCTCGTGCTCGGAGACGAGGACGGCGACCTTCGCCATCTCGTCGTCCGTCATGTTGTCCGGGAAGTCGAAGTTCCGGCCCTCCGCCAAGGCCTGCTGCCATTCGTGGAAGACGACAGCGACGTAGTCGTCGCTGTCGTCCTTCACCTCCTCGCTATGGTACGCGAGCGCCTCGACGTAGTCGTCGTCGTCGTCGTACACGGCGTAGGCTTCGTCATCGTCGGCGGCGTCGTTGTGCTGCGTCTGCTGACGTCGCGTCGGCGCCTGCTGACGACGAACCGGCGGTGCAGGGCCGAAGGGGTAATCCCTGTCGCCCATGAAGCCTGCCCTTCGTCTCCTGTCCGTCTTCGTGGACAGGTACGTACGCCAAACCTCCGAGTCGATGGCGTACGCCGGATCGTCGCGGAGGTCCGCCGGCAGATACCGCCTCCTGCGCCGGATCTCCGCGGTCCGATCAGGCTCGCGCACAGGTACTGGAGGGATAGGCACCCGGCGGCAGCTGAGCCGCCGGCCGCCGATCGGCCGCACGCCGGACCGAGGGCGTCGTCGCACGGCATCCATTGGCCGTGCATGAGCCTCCCCACCGAGACGGGGAGCGGGATCTTCTTGTTGCCGCTGCCGGAGGCCTCGAAGTCATTCTTCTTCCCCATGGCGCTGCGGCGGTGGTGGTGGTTGTGGAGGTGTGGGCGAAGGAGCGACGCGGCCGGTGGACTTTTATGGGCGGGCGCGCGCGGGATACGATGCCATTGAAGGCGCCGCAGAAGCCCAGCCGCCGCCCGCCAGTGCGCGCGCAGAACGAGCAGCCGCGCCATTGATGGCGAAGGCTGCGGCGCAGACGCGGAAGCGCTGACCGCCTGAATCGATGCCCTCGATGCAGACTCGCTGCCAGGCAGGCCCGGTGGGGAAGCGAGCGGACACTTTGCGCGTCCGCCGAGACGCAAACCTGGCGCATATTTGGGCCAGGTTTGCGTCTCCGCGGACAGTCCGGTCACTTTGCGTCACCCCGCTGGAACAGGCCCCAGACGCATTTCCAGTCACGCCGGACGCAAACGGTCGTTGAGCGTCCGTTTGCGTCGCGCCCGCCGGAGATGCCCTTACTTCGTTTATCTTTTCATCTTGGAATTGCTGCGAGAAAAAGATAAGCTCAAGGAGACACTTGCCGACCGTGCCAAACTCAAAGAAGAGCTCATGGAAATGAAGGCTAAGAGCATCTCCAGCCGCGTCCCCCAAAAGGATTTGGGGCGCGCCGGACAAAAAATGCGTTCCAGCCGCGTCCCCCAAAGCCCATTTTTGTCCGGCGCGGCCCGATACGGTGTCCGGCGCCCCGAGCCCGTCCACGTCCCACAGGGGACGCTCCGGGCACGCTGGACACAACGAAAAGCGAGGCGAACCGACGCGGGCCCGACGCGTCAGCGGCTCGGAAGCTCAGCCACCGCCTACGTAGCGACGGTGCAGTTGCCGGGAAGCGGAACCATCGCATTGGCAACCGCGTCGACGACGCGGCAACCGCCGGAATGGAGTCGGGACTCCTCGGAAGAGCAACCGCAGGTCTTTTCGACTTCTGCACCGCCGTTCATCCGCGCTCAATAAGACCCATACGTCGGCGCTTCTGGATCTTCACCGGCCGCATCCGACACCTCCAGCGACGATGAGCTACATCTCCGAGCTCCCGTCCGACACCTCCAGCGAGGGAAAGCCTGCTGGATGGCGCCATTGGTGGGAGAAAGCTCCGACGCCCAGCAGTGACGACGATTCCCTCCCGCCACTTGACAACGCGGAGGAATGGATGGGCGTGGAGGAGGACGCGGAGGAAGAAGGGTCAGAGGAGGCGGCGGTGGCCCGTGCGAAGGCGGAGGCGGACGCGAAGGCCAATACCGCCAAGGCCAAGGCCAAGGCCAAGGCGCAGCCGGCGAGCACCGGCGATAACGAGGAGGACTCCGACGCGTCGGCCGACACCGCCTCTTCGGAAGAGGTGACGAGCAGGAAGCACCATCGTGACGACGACGACGAGGCTGGGCCATCATCGAAGAAGAAGAAGTAGTAGTTTAAAATAATTTATATGTAATTTAATTATGTTTTTTCGAAGTTTTATATGTATTTTGTTTATGTTGAACCGATTTGAATATTAGTAAAGAGTTTTATTCTATCTATTTAAATTATTTTAAATGTTTGGGGGCGGCGTTTGGGGGACGCGGCTGGGGAGCGACGTCCCCCAAAGGCGGCACGAACAAAACACGTCCCCCAAGCGCTCAATCCGGCGCGGTTTGGGCGACGCTTTGGGGGACGTGGCTGGAGATGCTCTAAGGTGGCCACTTTGGAGGAGAACAATAAGGTGTCTGTAGCTGCCCTGAAGGAAGCGGTGGACGGGCTCCATTTGTGGTGAGGAAAAGCTACCCCCGCGTCGCTCCCCGCGCTGGGCGACTCGGGCGGAATCCTAGCGCCGCCGCCATTACCTCCCCCTCCTCCGATCTCCCTCCTCCCAAACGCTCAATCCGGCGTGCGCGTGCGGGCAAAGCTCGTGAAACTCTCGGCGGCGGCAGGTCTCCCTCTGGGGTCGCGTGCGCGGATGCGGCGCTAGATCAGCGGCGGTGACGATCGGCCGGCGGCGGGGCTGGTCGGTGGCCAGCGTGGTGGGATCTAGGGTAGGATCCGGGGCGGCGGCCTTGGGCGGCTATTTCTGTGGCGCGTCGCGCCGGCTATGGCAAGGGCTGCGGTGGCCGGTTGATGGTTCGGCGATGCGGCCGGTGGCGGGGGTGATCCCGAAGGCTGCGGATCTGGCTTCCTCGGTGGCGTGGCCGTGCCTGGTTGTTGCCATTGAGTCCTCTGCGCCCCCTCCTTCCGGCGGCTCACGTTGGTGGCTTCTTCGGTTTTCGAGGTGGCGGCGGACGACTTGTCGACGGGTTTGTGGTCGATGGCGGCGTCCTCTTCCGCAGCTGAGGTCGATCGGCGGGCGGCGGCGAGGGGGCCTGCTGTTCTGCCTAATAAAGGTGGCAGTCCTAGGGTTTCTCTCGCGCCAAGTGAAGATCGTCGGAAGCTTCTTCCCACTGAGCTGGCTGGATTGTCGTGTTCCGGAAGGTCTTGCCGGTGAAATTCATTGTGCGATCAATGCCTGAAGATTGCTGGATTGAGCGTTTTCAGTCGGGCGCACCCATATTTTTTATCTGACCGTTTGGTTTCAGAGGGAACGCTTCGAAGCTCTACTGGCTATTAATATCATGGAGCTTGTTTTCTTTCCATGGTGCTGGCGGAGAAGGTCATGAAAGCTAAGATCGGTGAAAGAGTAATGGTGGTCGGATCGTGGTGGTGAGATGGAATTGACTTAGAGATTGGTGACTTCAAACAGCGGCTTGTTGGTCCATTTGAAGAACTAGAATGCGGAGTACTGAGTTTGATAAGTTTGTTTGTTTTACAATTAAGTCTATGTATCTCGATTTAATGAATGATCATACTAGATTTCTCCGTAAATACTTAAGGAAATTGAAGATTACATTGAAAATTTAAAAAATGTGGTTCCTTAGCAATAAAGTGTTGTTAACTAAGGATAATTGGGCTAAAAGGAAGTGAAATTGTTGTAAAAAAAATGTTATTTTTGTGATTCTACTGAAACTTTTAACCACTTGTTCCTTACTTGCCCTTTTGCAAAACTCATATGGAGTATTGTCTATCTTCCTTTTAATTTACCGCATCCATCTAATATTACTAATATGTTCACTAATTGATTAAATAGAATGCGGAGGATCGATAAAGATAGAATTCGTATTAGCGTTTCTGCTCTTTGTTGGTCCATTTGAAGAACTAGAAATGATATTGTTTTTAACAAACAAAATGGCACTAATTTTCTGTAGTTTATCTGGCGCCCATTGGGTCCATCTTTGGGTCTTACTTCTCCCGGAGCATCACCGGGAGGATATGGTTACTGGTTGCAACCGAATGCTGATGGTTGCTCAGGATTTTTTTTTCCAAGCTACTGAACGGCGGCATATTAATAGACTAGGAAATGGATAGTCGATTTTTGTGCCTTATTTTTTCTTGGTTGATTCATGTTACAACCTTATCTGATCATGATTGTAAACTCTGGATATATTTTTACCCGTACTTTGAAACAAATGAGAAGTCATATGCATCAGTTGTTGTAGAGGCTGGGACTAGGTCTCCATTTAAAAAAAAAAAATCCCAGCTCCTACCGTTGGGAAGATGATACTGAACCACGTGCGTGAAGACCCCACCTGAGTGGAAGTTCTGAAGCGCGAGTCGGCTGTCAGCTGAGTGCCAGAAGACACTAGTATTGGCCTTCTCCATTTATAAGGAATATTTGCTTTTAAAGACGTTAGCTCCGGCTTCTCATTTATCCATGTTTCTAAATATCCCCCAAGCTGATGAACGAAGCACGGACACATGCCGAGGCTGTTATCGATAACATAGTCCTGGTGGGAAACAATTAGGAGTAGATGTGTCAAACTGAAGAAGATACTTAAGAGAAACTGAGTAGAACTGAGTAAATGTGAGAAACTGAGTAGAACTGAGTAAATGTGTGATGGTTGCTCGCATTGCACTGTCTACTCGGAAATTACCTTCGCACTTGTCTTGTACCATGTGGGTATATTGTACCATGTATATTATCACTGGCGGAGCTATGCACACATCAAGGAGGGTGCAGCTGCGCATAGCTTCACGAATTTTTTCAATAAAGAGTATATATTAATATTGTGAAGATATCAATTACATTCAGCCTCTGCAACAACATCATGCCCTAATAGCATAAAGGATACACAGAGCCAAAAAAAGAGAAAAAAAATACAAAAATAAAAGTCCCGTTACAGAGATCCATAACCTGAAACAGCAACACTGACACCACCAAGACAACACCAGAAGATCAGTTTCTCCATAAACGACGCCTTCAAGAAGGAAACAGTGCACAAACGCTGTCGTCGCCCGATCATAGATCTTAGGTTTTCACCCTCAAGAAAGTCCTCACTCTCAAAATAATGTCTTCAACAAGAATATTGCCAGGCATAACCCATTAAGGCCAGACCTTGGATTTTCACCCTGAAATATAAGACTCTGGACTTCTCCTGTGCACCCACATACCATTTGTTGTTTCAAGTCACGAAGCACCTAGCCAATTCCACCTCACTCCAAGATCCGACCACCATTGCTATTCCACCGATCTCGGCTTGATGACCTCCGCTAGCACCATGGAAAGAAAACAACTCCATGATATTAACAGCCGAGCATAGCTCGAAGCGCTACCTACGAAACCAAACGGCCGAGATAAAAAAACATGGTTGCGCACGACCGAAACCACCCAATTCAGCAATCTCCAGGCATTATTCGCACAATGAATTTCGCCGACAGGATCTTCGGAACACGACAATCCACCCAAGCTGGAGGGAACAAGCATCCGGCAGATCTTCAACTTAGTATGAGAAGAATCTGAGGACCGCCGCTTTTATTCAGATCGGACCCCAACGGTGCCGACCATCCTGGGACGGCCAAGGCAAAGGCGGATATTAGGTGAAGCCCTCGCCAGCAGCGCCCTACAGCCAGCAGCCGACCCTCCACCATCGGCAGCCAACACCGCAAAGAGAACAAGGGTTGAACCGATCTAGGGTTAGTACCCCACCGGCCCAACCCCCTGTACCTCTTCCGCCGGCACATCGCGCCGCCAGTGTCCACCACCACAACCACCCTGACCCGGGACTCCACACGGATTGTGTCACCACGGACACGCCGCCCGCCGCCGCCCCAGCAGCTCGTGCAGCCGACCATGGCTACCACCATCCCCAAACCACCGCTTGGTGGCTGGGCCCGCTGCCACCACGGCCGGGGCCGCTGGCAGTGGTGGCAAGGAGGACCGGCGCGGCCGGTGGGAGTGGCGGCGCGAGGGAGGGTCGCCCTGGAACCGCCCTGGGGAGCGGCCCGAGGGTTCGCTTCGTTTTTTCCGAGGCTGCTTTTTTAAATTGGAGAGAATTTCACTTCCCGACCTCTGCACCAACCAGGGATGCACACAATCATTTGACATGAGTACTAAGATTTTTTAATCTTGATTAAGATTAAAGCATAGTCCTCAAGATAAATTGCATGAACTACTCTTACAAACAGCTGAGGATCCTTTTTCTTCCTAGAGAATAAATGTAAGTTTGATACTGTAGGAAAATGCCAAGCATATTTATGTTGCATACATTGTAGGTGATTGTTGGTTGAACTACTCTTGATTTTCACGCTGCTTCAAGTTAAATGTCACAAAATATTTTGAGCTTGTTTTTTTTATACACATTATCAAGTGTATTTTCATATACATGGAAAATGCATGCATAGTTTGGGATTTGAGATTTCCATCTTTTGTGGCAGATAGAGATGTAGAGTATAGAGTACAATTTGTAGCACAGCTGGATATGATATTGTGAGAAAAATTTAGAGCATCTCCAGTCGCGTCCCCCAAACCGTCCCCCAAAGCGCGCCGGATTGAGCGTTTGGGGACGTGTTTTGTTCGTGCCGCGTTTGGGGGACGTCGCTCCCCAGCCGCGTCCCCCAAACGCCGCCCCCAAACATTTAAAATAATTTTTTTAACACATAAACCATTTATATCAAATGTAGCATATGAAAAAAAATGTTTTCGAGGATTGTTTTCAAATTAAATTACAACAAACAATAAAACAAGTAATCAAATATAATAAAAAGGGCTAGATGATACATCAAGGTGCCACGGTATTTCCTTTGATCCTCCACAAATGCTCAACGAGATCAGCTTGAAGTTGCTCATGCACATTGCTCGTCACGGATCTCTGCGTGCATGACCACAAAATCAGCAAAATCTGCAGGCACCTCATGATCAACCTCCGCGAGAGGTCCTTGACACTCATAGGGACCAACATGTGACCTAACATGATTCTTGCGGTCATCCTCGATGATCATGTTGTGCATGATCACACAAGCCTGCATCACCTCCCACATTTGGTCGTGAGACCGAGCTTAGAGCAGGGTACCGGACAATGGCAAATTGTGCTTGAAGCACACCAAATGCCCGCTCGACATCCTTCCCGCAAGCCTCTCGTCGTGTAGCAAAGTGAGAATTCTTCAGACCTGATGGATTCGAGATTGTTTTGACAAAAGTGGCCCATTTTGGATATATACCATCGGCTAGATAATAGCCTTTGGTATATTGGTGGCCATTGATCTCATAGTTGCATGGTGGAGCATGCCCTTCCACTAGTCTGCTGAACACCGGAGACCGCTGCAACACGTTGATGTCATTGTGTGATCCCGCCATGCCAAAGAAAGAATGCCAAATCCACAGGTCATAATCTGCCACATGACTTCAAGCACCACACTGCAATATCCATGACGCCCTTTGTATATACCTTGCCAAGCAAACGGGCAGTTCTTCCATGCCCAGTTCATGCAATCGATGCTTCCAAGCATTCCAGGAAATCCTCCGGCAGCATTTTGTGCCATGATCCTTGCGATCTCTTCCTCGAGTTGGCCCTCTCAAGTAGTATTTGCCAAACTTTCCCACCACAGCTCGGCAAAACTTGTACATGCACTCAATGGCGTAGACTCACTCATGCGAAGGTAGTCGTCCTGTGTATCGGCGGGTGCTCCGTATGCAAGCATCCTCATGGCGGCGGTGCACTTCGAATGGATGAGAACCCGAGAACGCCTACAGCGTCGAGCTTGAGCTTGAAGTAGGGGTCAAACTCTCGAACGCCGTGGAGGATATTCATGAACAGGCCCTTGCTCATCCTGTACCGGCGCCGAAAATTGTCGGCATGTGTTGCCCCGTCGGCGAAGTAGTCGTTGTGCAGCATGGCATGCCCCTCCATCCTCTGCCGGGGCTTCGACTTCCTTCTTCCCGGCCTTGATCCTCCGCGGCGCGGCCTCTTCCTCTTCTCCGCCTCGGCGTCAAGCATGTCCTGGAGGGAGGCGATGATCGGCAAATGCTCCCGCAGGTCGTCGTCGAACGCTTGCTCGTCCTCCGGCAGCAGGGCAACCATCTCATCGTCGCTGTCCATGGCTAAAGCAAAATCAATGGTTAAAATTGCGCCGAGGCGGACGACGCAACAAACAGCGACCAATCGCGCCTACACGGCAAGTCGTCGAGCACCTTCTGTGCGCGGAGGCGGGGCGGATTTGACGGCGCGTTCCGGGAGGCGGCCGGCGACGCGGCGGCGGCGGCACGACCGGCGGGAGCCCCGGCCCGCGACAACGGTGCTGACTCGCAGCACAGATCAGACGCCCAAACGGCCGGGAAATCCAGCGGCGGCGGTGGGGTGGGAGCGCGGGAAGGAAGGAGCGACGAGAAAGAGGCGCGAACCAACGGTTTATGCAAATAGTCGCCGACATGTGGGAGCCCGCCTCGCTTTTCGTTGTGTCCGGCGTCCCCGGTGCGTCCCCTGTGGGACGGGGACGGGCTCGGGGCGCCGGACACCGTATCGGGGCGCGCCGGACAAAAAAGGGCTTTGGGGGACGCGGCTGGAACGCTTTTTTGTCCGGCGCGCCCCAAATCGCTTTGGGGGACGGTTTGGGGGACGCGGCCGGAGATGCTC